>NC_135568.1:500000-670000 GCF_964340395.1 Glandiceps talaboti
GTCGATTTATCGTTACCATGTCAACAGATTATTAATCTGAAAACTCGCCGAAACAAAAAAAACGGTTTGTTCGTATAGTAACTTCTTTTCTTTAATCATACCGCTCAGTTTTCTATGAAACGACCTCACATCACGAGCGTTGTGTTGCTATAGTAACACTTCCCAAGGATGAAATCACTAGAAGACTAAAGCGTGATAAATTCAATAGGAATACTATGTTTAGAGTTAACCCGGAAAGGTTTTCGATGTTCATACATACTAATTAGGGTTGTAATTAAGTAATTGCATAATTAATATATGTACAAAGATTAATTTCTTTGATTTCAACAGTTGTTCGGAATTTTATATAACTTGGTTGATATATGCATGTATTTGAGATACCATGCCTATACTATATATGGATGATGGACGTGGCTTTCGTAGTTAGTTAGTTAGTTAGTTCGTTAGTTAAGGCTATGTTCATCCAATGTTGGGTTAAGCCCTCCTCAGTCCAGCTATTTCCGTTCTCGTCTGCCTCTTGCATTTCTACTCCTTGTCTTCCTCTTCTTCTTTTCCCTGTTCATGGTTGCCATTCAGTTTCTCTCTTGCTCCACCTTGGTCTCTTGGCTTTCATATTACTGACTAATTTGCATAAGTAATGACGTTTACCAATGATGGCTTAAAATGTCACCAAATGTACAACGTTATGGCTATACTGATGGCACCATGACAAGTGTTTATAAATACCATTGATCTGGTTTGCATATTACATGACTTAATACCATGATTAAATTTAGTTACCGATTTGTCTAGATATTTGAAATTTCACCAAATATTTAGGGTATATGATATTGAGATACAAAGGGAATTTTGGTTATGATTTGCATATTACATGACAAATATACGTAACTAATTATGTTCATAAGTCAGATAATAATGACGTCATCAGTTGTTGCACAGAATTTCATACAACTAAATTGAATATGTTGATGATGTCATAACCCGCTTCATCACGTCATCAAATGTTGCACAGAATTTCTGTATAGCCTCCCTTGTCCATACTCTCACATACTCCTTATCTTTGGCAGAGTATAAGGCGGTAAGCTTACTATAAATGTTTCACACATAGAAACCACTAGTTGCAAACTTATCATGCAGTATCTAGAAACTACCCCTGGTGTTGAATCGTGTCATTTACTTTGTTTATGAGTTGGTTTTGTTTGTCACATATTTGTGGTCCTCGTCTACCCGATTTACAGTAACACGTACATCCACACAGCGGGCACTGCCGAGCATATTGATGGAACATACAACAATATTTTGTGTCTAGATGGGACATTTACTTCAAATTCTTTTGAAATTTTATAAATGTTACTTTCTTCATGTAGTTTAGTAGATATGTGGATATCTTTACGGATAGGATATGTCGCTAACTTACCCTGTGTAAACACTATTACTAGAGGACACTGTGTAATCATGAGGACACTGTAGTGTGTATTTTTGTTGTTGTTGAAATGTACAGAACTTCTTCTCCCTGTTGTATGACAAGTCGTACAGGCCAATAGTATTATTCTGCATACGATCGAGTACACTGGAGTAAGCTTTCAGAGACGATGACATACCGAAAGTCAATTTGAATTACCCCACGCACATCTGCTATGGAATTCGAGTGGTCAGAAAAAAAAAACCGTTGCATAATAATAGTTGTTTAAAAAATAGGATTAAAATATTTCTTTTTAAACAACTAATATAACACTATTTTTTCAATTTTATATTTTTTTCCTTGATAACCTGAAAAATTAATAATTCCTACAAATCAACAATACTCATAATAAAAATTAAATAATGTTTTCATGAAAAGTGTAAGATTGGATTCTTCGAAAAACTGCAAATAAATGATTCAAACAGGCTGTAACACCGACAAAAATACAAAAAATACTGCCAGAAAAAGAATAATACTTTTGGCCTGTACGGCTTACTATACTATTGTTTTATATCCTTTGTATGTGCTAAGCCTTACAGGTACAGTAATAGCCAGTGTATAAGAAGCCTAACATGAGATCCACACAATATGAGACTTAGTAAGCTTATTACAATCTTAAAGAATACTAATTATTGGCAAAAATGACATCATCAGCTAAACGCTGATAGCTACCCATCACATTAAGATGAAACAGACCCCTCCCCTTCATCCATTCCGTATCCCTTCCTCTCCCCTGGAATTCCCATTTCCTATTTCAATAAAAAATGACTTGTAACATCAGTGGTAATTTTTACTATTACAGACTGGGAGTGAATTCTTTTCAACTTAAGACCAATGAAAAGATCGGTGTAGGTATCCATGGAAACAACGCGCATGACACTACAGGATGGAGTATATAGAATATGGGGCGGAAAAGAGAGAGACGATGAAAGATGTCGGACATGAAATCACTTGAAGGTATGTAGCTGTTGAAATATTTGGATAATTTATATTCAAGTACATGGTTTTAGAAGTTTGACTTGACATGAACATTGTAAATGGTAATCTTAGTGGACAGACCACGCGTCTCTATGTGTTAAACTATGTAGCAAATACACGGCTACTTCACATTCTTGGATGTCGACAACTTGAAAAACGTGGGAAACTTAGCCAAGCGGCGAGAGTGGTGAGTGACACGAGATATTTATTGATTTTTGTGTTTATATCTCTTTTTTCATCTGTCTAAATGCAACTTAACATTCATGACGAGATGAGAAAGTGTTACATTCAAAAAAAATTGCTGGAATCTCTATCGGCAACAACGGTTTGGCGGGTTTTTGTCATCACTAATAGTGTTATTTAGTGGTTGTTCATCTACATGTTGTTAACGGATCAAGTAGAGCATAGTATCTTCCAGTCTACAATTATTTAATGGTAAATGAACTGATGTTCACTGTTTCCACAAGACACTTGATTTAATTTGTCAACTTAATATCACAAACTTTCCCGCCAAATCAATGAAGCTGAAAAATGAACTTTTTATTTGTAATCTTCCTGCAGTGTTTTTTATTTGTTGTCGACTGATTTAGATGAAGTAATAATTGTCGTAAAGAGGCGCCAACGCTTTCGGCAACTAGATCGAGTTAATTCCACCTCGGTAACATGCTTGAACCGAGTGTGAATGAATTATCATGACTAAAGGAACCATTGTGTCTAAAATAAGTTCCCCCTCAAGGCTGTCCATTTAAAATAAATTTATTCAATTATTTGTAATAATTACATCCCGTTTTATGAAAAGGCCGCTTCCGCTACTTATTTCACCACGTTACATTCTGAATTAAGTCAATTTAGTGTAAAAAAATTAATTAAACCGAAAATAGAGTTAAATTAGTAGATTTTCCATGGGAAATATTCAATATATGCCTATTGTGCAGACATTATCGTTCGACATAATTAATCGTTTGATTTTGTCTGGCATGGCATTATGAGTGACATCGACAGATATTAAAACCTTACAATACATAATATACGAATAAGACTTGTTGATTGGTCGGTTACTCAATGTAAAATGTCTGCATCCAACCAGTATCGACGTTACAACGATAGGTTATTCACATTTCAGTCCTTCGATAATGATTCTATAATCAACGCAATGTGATGATTTGTTTGTATCCTTGTGATTTGTTGACTGTAATGTCGAACTATGTTTTCGTCTTAAAATGTTAAAAAGAATTCGATATTGAATGAATGGCAGCGTGCGAAAAAGATGAACTTCGGCATTCATTCATTGTCAGTCAGTCAGTAAGTCAGTCAGTCAGTAAGTCAGTCAGTCAAACAGACAGACAGACAGACAGACAGACAGACAGACAGACAGACAGACAGACAGACAGACAGAAAGCTGCACGTACGTAGAAGTGTACAAACACACATGTACATGTGCACGTACACATGTATGAACACACACATGTATGTGCATAGTTTTACAAATCATAGACGTTGTGGACGCTGGAGAGTCTCTCTGCAATATCTAGGTATATATCGCGTAATAGGCAAGAGTTGTACAACTTAACGAAATCTGACTACTGTAATACTTTCAATGTCTATGTTGGATATGAGGCTTTATATCCAGCGATTTCAAGACAGCTTTCAAACCATTGAAAATAACAAGAATTGGTTCGACAAAAGTCGAAATCCCATGGAGTATTTTGCCAATGTCTCTAAAGGGTCGTGCTTTGTGTTACTCCTACACTAACACTAATATAGCTATAGATATAGATGTAGATATATATAGATATAGATAGTTCCCAGTGGTGTTCTCTTTACAACATAAATGAATGTTATTGCAGGACCTGGTTTAATGTATATGTTCTGTTTGGTCTCCATCAATCCAAAGTACAACTTTAAGTTGCCAGCTTGTCTGGTTTAAACACTTGCAGTATCCTGTATTCCCAGTTTGTCTCGTCACGCCCTATACTTATTCAAAGTCAGCTTGACTGCCAACGGCTATGTCTTGACTCTTGAGTAGACGGTTTTGACGTGTAAGTGTTACTTAATAAAGCTGTCACAGCATCGTATATTATACAAACATAAATGATGGCAGAAGTCAAGTATGGGCCACAATCAAAACAAGTCAAATTAACCTTGACAGTAACAAAAGAGAGGTGAAGTTTTTATAAGCTTGAAAGAAGAAATTCCAGCGTTTTATTGGACTGACTCGCCCAGCATTGTGAGATATCTTTGTATATCAGTATAGCTATTTACTCTGGACATTATATGTAGAATTTATAAAGAAGGGTTACGTATGGTATTGTCAAGTAATGTCTGTTCACACGCATGTACTCAGAGAGAGAGAGAGAGAGAGAGAGAGAGAGAGAGAGAGAGAGAGAGAGAGAGAGAGAGAGAGAGAGAGAGAGAGAGAGAGAGAGAGAGAGAGAGAGAGAGAGAGAGAGAGAGAGAGAGAGAGAGAGAGAGAGAGAGACAGAGACAGAGACAGAGACAGAGACAGACAGAGAGACAGAGACAGAGAGAGACAGAGAGACAGAGACAGAGACAGAGAGAGAGACAGAGAGAGAGAGAGAGAGAGAGAGACAGACAGACAGACAGACAGACAGACAGACAGACAGACAGACAGACAGACAGCTGCACGTACGTAGAAGTGTACAAACACACATGTACATGCACGTACACATGTATGAACACACACATGTATGTGCATAGTTTTACAAATCATAGACGTTGTGGACGCTGGAGAGTCTCTCTGCAATATCTAGGTATATATCGCGTAATAGGCAAGAGTTGTACAACTTAACGAAATCTGACTACTGTAATACTTTCAATGTCTATGTTGGATATGAGGCTTTATATCCAGCGATTTCATGACAGCTTTCAAACCATTGAAAATAACAAGAATTGGTTCGACAAAAGTCGAAATCCCATGGAGTATTTTGCCAATGCCTCTAAAGGGTCGTGCTTTGTGTTACTCCTACACTAATCGCCGGACAACCGGTCTCTCATGTCCCAAACCCTCATAAAATGAACAATAGTTGGAATCGCTGGCCACAATTAGAGTGCTTGTGTTGGTTATAAAATTACTGTAGAAACCACATATGAATTACTCATTCGTTTATTCTGATTGGTAATTTTGACATGTTACTTACAACCCAGTAGTCGTTGGGTTACGTTTCAAGTGTGTCTGTGTATCTATTTCTTCATTGTAAGTGTGTGGTTTTCAAGTGATCTGTCGGACTTCAACAGTTTCTATTGTTCGCGATTCTCAATTGAGGTTTGATGCCAAACTTGGATACGAACTGTGTAGATCTGTACCCGAAGGAGTTCAAACGTGAGTTGAATTTGGTGTTCATTGCTCTTGAATTATATCATGTGCAACTGTAAGAGACAATTTATTGGATGGAGGTTCAATATCTGTTTTGTGATGATAAACAAATGTTTTATCTGTCAAAACACCCAAGGTTATACAACAAAAGACTGTCAGGAACAATGGTTGAACAATTTGTGCTTAGGAACGACTAAACTTCAAGTAGAAGGTAGACGTTTGATGTGAAGTAACAAGCATATCGCAGACAACCGTGTCACTTTGTTATGTTAATTCGGTTTGAAACACAAAATGGCCGTTTTAGTATTAGTCTCAAAAGATGTTATTCCTGTTACCATCTGTGTACATGTTTGGAAGCAGCACATGATAGAGGGACCTTGGACGCATGCAGTTTTAGACCGTTTCTCTTTCCTTGTATATATCAAATGCATGTTGTTCTTCTTTACACGCCTTTATTACAATTTCCTTGTGTTGTTCTTATTAATGTTCATTGTCTACCTCGTTGTCCGTCCGACAGTCTGGTATTTTAATATTCCAGTTAATCTGTCTGTATGTGCCTCTTCTCCCTTTGGCCACCTTCGCCCTTCACCCTTCTATCTATGTACCGTTTCTTTTCCGTTTCTAGTATCTTCTCTACATTTTGTCTCTATCTCCCCTCCCTTTCTGTCGCTTTTTAGCTATCATTCTCTCTCGTACTTTCTACCATTCCCCTCTCCTCTCCCCCCCTCTCTCTCTCTCTCTCTCTCTCACTCTCTCTCTCTCTCTCACTCTCTCTCTCTCTCTCTCTCTCTCTCTCTCTCTCTCTCTCTCATGAATATGAATAGCATAATACAAGAACGTCATGTGTTTAGTCGATATTTTTTAAAATACAATTTTTTGGGACATGGAATAATTTCCATAATGTACATTCAGTTTGTGTATAGTTGGCATATCGATAGTAGTAGTTGCATACTGATTCATCAAGAAGTGGTAAAGGGATAGTGGGTTGAAAAAATTACAATTTTAATGAAGTAGTCCTTATATCTATAGGATAAAATGTAATGGAATATCTGAACGATAACATATCTTGTGTGCTATTACAAACTTAAATGTAAAATGACTAGAGTGATTATCGGTGTATGACAAGTGTATTACACGAATTCAAAACAAAGTCCATACATCAATCCATTTGTACAAACTGGGTACACATAGAAAAATAAATATTGTCACAAGCGGAAACGAATTTCTGTGTTCGGATCAATTCAGAAAAAATCATAATCAAACTAATACCACACGCCATGTTGTAGACATCTTTTGGCCTTTGAAAGGTAAATATTATTCCACAAGTCTGGCTACTTGTAACGAGAGACGCTATTGGGACTGTCTTTCAGTAGCGTGGCTTTCAAAGCAATGCCACTCTTTCAGTCGTTTTTAAGTGGAATCGCTGTTTGTGATCCCAATGTTTTCATTATTTCAAATATGGACCTGGTTTTCGTTTGTAAATCTTTTAAAGTATTTTATCGAGTAAAAGTAATAGGTCAACGACTTGATTAATGACGGCATATTAACCTTTCCAGTGCCTGTTAACTTCTTGTCCTATAACGGAGCACATTGTTTTGTTCCTGTAAATTTTTTGATGCATCGCGACATCATTTTGGATGAAGATAGAAGAGATAGTCCTTCTAACTAGATTGACGCTAAAAGTACGTTTTAAAAGTCACAGTCTATGATTTATTTCCTGTATTTGTCAAAGTCACGTAAAACTTCATGGAACAAATTCTAGTTCCTTTGAAATTTCTTACACATTCTGGCATTAGTTTTTTCTTAGAATCAAAGAAAGAATTGATGTCAACTGAATTTTGATCAAAAAGATTGCGATTTAGATGTATATAAACTACTTGTGGAATCGTCCTAAAATCCGTTGATGACTTGTTATGGAGTGGCGGACACAAGCTGTGCAGTAATTGAGACCAATTATTCCTTTAGAGGGGAGTGTTCTCATTTGTACAATATCGTATGTCGTGTACGTACAATGATTAAAGATATTGTCGTTGACACACCAGTACTAGTGGTGTCTTTGTGTAACACTTCATCAAATGGTCAGAGGGCCGAAATGTCAACTGTTTGCTCGAAACACGTCAAAACAACATCATCACTGCATTTGACAATGGTTCTTTTCTTTTCTTTACCCTTAAACCAATAAAACCATGTCGTTACGAAATTACTTCCAGTGCGACAAAGTTGATCATTAAAGGACTCTGTTTCAATCCTAGGTCATTGCCTTCGCCGTGTTCTATTAATAAGGATTACACAGAATCATTCTGTTGTTCTGGTCTAACTTTTTCTATAACTCTGCCAAAAAACTTGTTTTTCACTCTTAGATTTTAGTCCAAATCCGCCGTGGACATTTTACATCTACTTTGCGTTAGAAATATTGGCTTAAAAACCCACTTAAGATTATAATCAAAGTGTGAAAACCGATTGTTTGGCAGATCTATAGAAAAGTTGATTCATAACAAAAGAATTGTGTCATATTAAGATAACACTAATGTGACGACCCAGGATTGAAACATGGTCCTTTAAAGATATAAACTGTAGTTAAGATCACGATCAAACGTCGTAAATTTATCAAAATGATCATTTGGTCAGTGGCAACAGCTGTAGTTTGTAGCTTTATTGTATTTTGTAATTGGTTTTGTTTCAAATATCCTTATTTTTCAAACAAGTAGTGAAGTTTGTCTAGTAACTGGTACAACCTTCCAACAACTAAAACACAGTGAAGTTTGACTACTAAATAGTACACTGTACATTTTGTATTTTTGGTTATGGCCAAGAATGAGACCCGGTTACCATGGTTATAGACAGAATATGTCATTTAAATCTAACATAAAGACTATAGTTGCGAATGTAGAAAGTGATTGCTAATCCTGACAGGTAAAAAACTATAGCAGCGAGATCTCTTGGCGTTGTGGCGTTTTGATAGAATGGGAAACATTAAGATACACGAAAGTGTGCTTCAAAAGTCCATTTATCAAGATTACACAGACACAGTATCATTAAGTATGATTGAAGGGATTGTTTATATCTCATGCAAAGAAACTTTAGGCGTATCTTAGTTAATGGAATTTGAAGTCATTGTTTATATTGTACCATGTGATTTATTTTGTTCGGTGTTATTTTGTTTTACATTTGTTTACTCTTTCAACACGCCATGTTTAGCAACTGTTTGTACATGTACTGTTAAAATGTTGACCTTTCAACGCCTCCAGTGATCGAAACTAATCCAGGTACGATTTTCAAGGTTGAGTGAGGTATAGGTAAAAAGTGGTCTTTAAGAATTCTGTGTCATCATCTGTTTGCGTAAAGAGACTAACTTCCTAAATGGATGATTTCGGAGATGTTGATAGAAGCAGTGTACTTTCTTACTCCAGGAGTTGAACCATGGAAGTATTTTTCCATGGTTGAACGTTGAACGAACGCGGTTGCAAGTCAAAGAGGTCGCGTTCACCTTCCGTTTAATGACCTGACTGTTGGGTATGGGGTTCCGACACTGCCTGTCCAACAATCTCCGCTGTTTTCCCAATTTCATCGGTCTTTGGAATGCGTGACCTCTTCTATACTTATTAAGAAATCGTTCCCGTGAATTAGTCTCTGTAAATATACGTACAAAAACACAAAATACAAACGTTGCATGCAGAATATTTTTTTTCTATTTGCCATTGTTAATACACAGACATTCCGTCGTGTAACACCGATACGTCACTTTCTGACAGTTCCAAGTGTACGGTCTTAGCTGCACTCCCCGAAATTTAGGGTGTCACATTCTGTTGGCGCCACTCTCATATAGTCGAAACTCCTTCAACAAATAGTCTGCCCGCTTAAACATTCATGTCTGTCAACGAGCCATGTAATGTCCCATCCATAACTGTCTCAACACATTTGTACCCTCGTTCCAGAATGATAATCTATATATTCAATTTCTTTCATGCCACGACATGGCCAGGAATGGTGTCGCTATCCAGTCTGTTTATTTGTGGATGCCCTTATGTGTGTTTTTAAATTCACACTGAGTGTTGTCATCGAGTTGAGTTAACAGTCAGACAATACATTTACTTAAAGTTTGAAAACAACACTCTGAAAAAGGCAAAAAAAAATAAGAAAGTTCAAACCGTGTTAGCGTACTGACCCAACAGATGTAATGTTTCCATATTTTCGTTCGTTAAAATTGAAATAAACCAAACCATGAGAAACAGTTCAATCCCTCTGATTGACTGAATTACCTGTGTACTAATTAACAACTTTGTACATTGACTTTTTGCCCGGATGTAAACGGTCTCGAATCTGCTACAGACCCAAGGCTCATTACTTGCTTATCAACGTATTGTAATATTGTGGAATGTTGCTAGGGTTTTGATCACTAGGCAACCATACATACTTTAGTGAGTACAGTAACATAGCTAAGTAGAAAGTGCAAACAAAAATTTTAATTTTATGGAAAATATCGTTCCCAGTCACAGCTCGTGTTTCTTTAATCTGCAAGCTATCTGCTAAAAATTAATCCGTGACTAGATGTACTGAGTTTAACCAGTTTTCCAGTGTTACGTTAATCGTGTGCTTGCATTCAAAAACAAGATGTCTTGAAATACAAAATGGACGCCGTTAAAAGAGGTTTTGTAGTTGGCATTGCCCTTTAAATAAAGGTTTCGCAATGCCAGGATAGGATCGACAAGAAACATATAATTCATGTTCAACCCCAGGTTTGACATATCGTACCCCTTTCATCGAAGATGTACAGTTAGTTTAAATGATATCAAATTACAAAAAAGATGATTTCATTTAATCTAATCATTCCGACATTACTTGAAAATTAGGAAAGCTGTAGTTCTTACATAAGCAGAAAAATATCAACGAACAATTCCTCATTGACGGCGATCGGAAAGAGCGACTCTGGGGAAACGTAAATTAAATTTATTCAAATGTATCGATCACCTCGGAAGGTAAACGATAACCTTGGGGATCATCAGACAAAGTTAGTTGACGATAGTGATATAGCCCTAGGTCCTATCCAAGATAACCCCCCCCCCGCCTCAACTAGCCCAAACTCTAAATTATGTTGTAAAAGATGTATTATATATTGAGGTAACAGCAATCAACCCATCACCATTACCACATCATTCGTCTGGTCATCATCATGGTCGACTCTTTCAATGTTCTTCTTCTCCTCTTCTCCTCATTCTCCTTTCTTCGTCTGCTCCTCATATGCCCGTGTCCACTCTTTTTCAGCGGTAACCCTTGTCGTCCTCACGAATAATGTCTCATTTTGTCCGACAACAAAACAACAGAGTTACGAATTTTTCATTAAACCCATCGTTAGTTTGTGCAAATTTACTCTAACTTAACTGGTAATAGCTTGATCTGTACATGTCTTCTAGTCATTACAGGTACTGTGTAAACTGGATTGATGTCCGTGAGTAAACATGGCAACTAAACGGTTTACATTTGTAAAATTATGGGATACTAGGCGACCACATACACTTCGTCAACAAGAACATAAACAAGTCAAAAAAACAACAATATCTTTAAACAAGAAGTTCTATTTACAGCTTATGGGAATCAATATACTAAAAAAATCATTGGAATGATACATATTTTCATAATAATATAATCATATTCAAGGATTTAAACATATGTTTATCAGGTGAACGCCAGGAAACCTAACTCTTTGTTAATTCTAACAATCAACGGTTTGAACTCCGACAAAGATCCTTCACCCGTACCCCTCCCAGAAAACCATTTATTGAATGTTTATTATTCTAATGAGTTATTGATTAATAAGAATAACTGACATTAAAGCATATACCATACTCAAGCCAAGTTATTGTCTTTGAACAGAATATATGGATTATATACCCTGGTTGTTCTACGTCACGACAAACTGTGTCTTCATCACTGGTTTTAAGGTGCCCAAAATATGACTCAAAACATTCCAAATCGCTGTTTTTTTTTCCAATTTTGCATAAATTATGCTTGAGGAGGTATAATTATATTGTTCCCCGATATTTTACTTCTTTCAGTCGGAAAATATTCGTGACCTCAGGGTTGTCACTACTCTTCTACTCTTCTAGTAACTTGTACTAGCAAAACCCCTAAGGCCATTTGTATTTTCCTCAGCTGAATGAAATATTGGGAATAATACCTAATTTTATGCTACAATAAATATATTACCACTTCATTGATAATAGGCACGATTTCAATCAATCAACCAATCAATCAATCAATACACTTAATACCTAAGTATTTTAATGAAGACGACATTGTTATAAATAGACTATATATTGTTTATTGTATTTCAAGGTCTCCGACTTAAAATTAAAAAAAAAACATGTCTTACAAATTCAATGAGTCTCTGAGATGTCAAGCGTAATAATATATGGTACGTCCAGACAATAAATCACTGTCAATCTTTCAACAACAATGCGATAGATCAAAAAGTACAAGTTACACTTATTTCATCACGTTTATACCCATTATACAATTAGGGAGGATAACTAAAGACGCCATCTTGTTTTTTCCTCTAGACCAATAGAAGTGATTGACGTGGATAATTTTGTCTTTTTGTCGGCTTAAATCTGACCTATTCATAAGTCTGTTAGGAGTCAAATTACAACATAGAAAAACAGAAAGGTTCTCATATTTTGAATGCGAGGACACTATTTTCACAGAATGTTTTAAAACAGTAATATGGAGAATGGGATATTTACTTTTTCACATATACATGATCACGTGATAAAGCTGAAGAAACATCATTAATTGTTAGTTGTGATGATTCATTCACAAGGGGTAGATTTTAGATGACTTACTTACTTTTTACTTACTAACACACGAGCTCTCCATTTTCGCACACCATGTAGCATTTTTCCCCCGCTAATGTAACAAAGGAAGGTACGTGAGGCAGCATTGCCGTAAAAGGGACAGGGATTTACAACGATTGGTTCTTGTTAGTAAGCCAAGAACAATAATAACCACACCTCATTGTTGGGGTTGTTTTTATAAAGTTAACTACTTTAATCATAGACCCTCCACCAATTTAATTGTAGACAGCAATGGCATTGAGCAACCCTAATATGACACGCACTGTAATGACACCGTTTATCACTAGGGCAGTGTCGCCAATGAAGGACAAAAGAACAACTGGCGGCTGTCGACGACTTTACCCAGTTAACTCAAACAAGACTGTCATAGTTGTTGTCAAAGCATGTTGTTGGAAATGTTATATTCCGACGTTTCAACGGTGACTTTGAAAAGTCAGACATGGTTGATACGGCGTGATGACTTATACTAAATATATGCATACATGTCGTTATTACAGTCCGTTACCAAACTTTAAAGCTCTATAAATCGTTCGACCAGAAATAAAAATATTCTGCTACCACCACCACCACCACCATCATCATCATCATCATCATCGTCATCATCACTACCACTACAACCACCACCCTCACCACCACCACCACAATCACCACTACCACCACCACCATCACCACCACCATCATCATCGCCACCACTACCACCACCACCACCACCAGTATCACCACCACCACCTTCACCACCATCACTACCACCACCACCACTGCCACCACCACCACCACCACCACCATCATCATCATCATCATCATCATCATCATCATCATCATCATCATCATCATCATCATCGTCATCATCATCATCACCCCGTGTCATTGTATCATTATATAAAATATTATCTATAATCAAGACTGAATATAGACCATAGGAAAAAAATCGATGAATATCATTCTCTGTAACGCGCAGATATTTTATCTTAATACGTTGCGAGGCCAAATAAACACCTAACACACGATATGAAACCTTTACTACGCAAACCAATTATGCAAATGAAGACTGGTATTTTGTCTCTGATTGGCTATGCCCCCGTACCGTACGATAAAAAAAACCATGTGGACGAAATAGACATACTTTGCTAGAGTGGATGTTTTGAGCTGTTCAACGAAATACAGTTAAGAATCAAGCCGTTTGTTGTAGTTTTTTAAATGATGTAAATTACTCTTGTGCCTTTGGACGTGGACGTACAGCAACACACCGTATTACGAGTATACTTGTCGGCTGACGAGAACACACATACTTCGCTGCTTATCGAATTTCTCTTCCGTAATAGACAAAGGTATCGTGCTTGTTGTTTACTTATTCTAAGAACCACTGTCGTATTTTATAGGTTATTTTCTAGTTTGATTCGATAGTGTTTTTTTCTCTCAGACATTGGCATTTACAATTGTACTCGTACTCTGGATGACAGGTATATAGAACTCTTTAATTAATACACTGTTGTGACCTTGTGTACGTTATATATGTATGGCTTGCTATATATCTTGTTCGTCTTGTTAAACATGTTTAACGGTAGATATATATATTCACCCTGATTCATAGGACTTAACTCTGTCACCGTAGCTTTTGCGAACAACAATCCGTAGTTTATTACGGCTTTTGTTCCGTATACTGCGATTATGGACCGGAACGGGAGTCTATGCAACTGGCAAATGTGACCCCAACGCCCCGGTCGATCCGATTCAACAGGCTTAGAAGTTCCAACTATAAAAAACGAAACTTTAGGGTATGCAGTCAAAGTCAAAATTCATATAAACCCTTACAAATCACCCACGTCATCTCTGGGAACCGTCAGTTAGCGTCAGTTCGGACGAAACTGCAGTATCAAAGAATACTCTGGCTCCAGGTGCGCATTGGGTAACTACGTTTATCGGTCCGATAGACAGAGCTTTAAACACAGCGTGTCGCGTGTAAAATGTACCACGCCTCCTCTTTATGAAGACAAAAACACTCAAGCTATATTACATTCTAACCATCAGCAATAGTAAATACGTTTGAAATCCAAGAAACCAACAAAACGACGAAACATGTGTATGACCTGACCTGAAAAAGTGCTCAGTATGCCATTTCATCATTCACTGAGGTCAAGTTGTGGTATTCAAAGTACATTCAACACGTGGCATATTAACTTCTCTTTTTCACTCCCCAGCAAAGGGTGTGTCAATTATATAAATGAACAAAACAAATCAACTTCTGATTCAAATAATATTTGTCAAATTCATACAGTATACTAGTAAAAGTGGAGATCCATAATTGTTTTTAGAATATACCATGTTTACACTATTATGAATGAGATGACTTATACACCTCTACTACTAGATTCTATTCCACTCCGTACCTAACCCGTCCAAAACGATTTCAGAGGTCAAAGGGCATATTTTCATTATTTTACCAGTGCTTGACCTGTAATCTTTTAACTCTTAGAATTTTTTGTCTGCTACTAAATTCCCGCGCTTATCTTTATCAAAACACGACAATCCAAATATTCATGGTTTAGATGCACTTCGTGCACAGTCTATATATGATCCACTTCATATACGTTTACGATATAAAAAAATCTAAAATTGTACCTTATATTTGTATTTGTCTCTTTGTCCGTATAACGGGATGCCTCCCCGTTAGTTTTATTTCTGCTTATACTTGGTTCGCTTAATCGTTTTTATTCCCTCCATTTATGCTGAACGCAGACAGTCCAATGTTCAAGTAAACTATAAATATCGCTTTCTCAATGTGTGTCTATTTGTCTGTTTTCTCTTGTCGTTTCCGTTTCTCATTATCTGTCTGTCTCACTGTGTGTTTGTGTCTATGTATATATCTATCTATCTATCTATCTATCTATCTATCTATCTATCTATCTATCTATCTATCTATCTAACTATGTCTGTCTCTCTGTCTCTGTCTCTCTGTCTGTCTGTCTGTCTGTCTGTCTGTCTGTCTGTCTCTGTCTGTCTGTCAGTTTGTCTCTCTGTCTGTCCGTCTCTGTCTCTCTGTCTCCCTGTCTCTCTCTCTTTGTTTCTATCTCTGTCTCTCTCGCCCCATCTCTACCACCACCCTCCCTCCTCTCTCTAGTTTTTATAACCCAGAAACCTATTTGACCTGACAAATACATATAATAGATATATATCACGCATAACAGACATGAAGGAGCGTCCTGACACGAGGGGCAATGTTGAATTGTATGAAAACCATCGATTACTTGTCATTTGTACAGGTCAATAGTGTTTTCAAATATTTTAGATGTTTTCAACAATAAACCATAATTATTGACAGGAAGTGCTCCCTATTAGGTCAATTACCGTTTCTGATCAAGTGAATCACAACTATTTGGACCACTAAGAATGCGTCAAGTGATCAATGTCTGCAGATCACACTGATATGTGAACAAATGCAAATGAAATATTTGCATTTACACATAGCATGATTTACCATCGTGGCACAGAATCTCAAGATCTGTGTATAGCAGTAGTAAAGAGATGATTCGATACCACAGGTAGCATCTAGACTAGGTTTACTGAATCTTCACACGCACCTACACTTCATAGTATATAATATAATAGTATATTGTATTTAACATGACATAATGTAAAAAAATACATTATCTCGAGGAAAAAACAACATACAGAAAGAACATATCCTATATATACGTTTGACAAACACACAACAATTTAGCTAGGACGGTAGAGCACCAGTATTTGACATAGCAATTTTAATATAGGGTGATAGATAGGGTACTTTATTTTACGTGTTGGAACCGAGTTTACCAAGTTGTAAATCACTTCTTAGTTATGATACACTCTAGAATAGATTGCTAATTCTAGTCATAACATGTTATTGAGTTGGGATTTTCAGTTCAGTAGTGCTATAGGCTAGGTGAAATGTCTGTCTGTGTGTGTGTCTGTCTTGTCATAAAAATACAAACCAATGACATCACGACTTCCGTTCCACCGTGACGCTCTACACATTCACGTACGTGAGAATAAGTCGACCTTCTTATTCTATATTGACCGTCTTTTACAGTATGAGGTACATGGATATAAAGTTTGAAGACAACAGCGTTTGCTTTCAAATCTTCACTGGTTTGAATAAAGGGAAAGTCCAGTCAGACTTATTTCTGCCTTTAGTACAACTGTATTGATTACTGCTATCAACTTAAAGGAAAAGTCCAGTCAGACTTATTTCTGCCTTTAGTACAACTGTATTGATTACTGCTATCAACTTAAGGAAAAGTCCAGTCAGACTTATTTCTGCCTTTAGTACAACTATATTGATTACTGCTATCAACTTAAAGGAAAAGTCCAGTCAGACTTATTTCTGTCTTTAGTACAACTGTATTGATTACTGCTATCAACTTAAGGAAAAGTCCAGTCAGACTTATTTCTGCCTTTAGTACAACCATATTGATTACTGCTATCAACTTAAGGAAAAGTCCAGTCAGACTTATTTCTGCCTTTAGTACAACTATATTGATTACTGCTATCAACTTAAGGAAAAGTCCAGTCAGACTTATTGCTGCCTTTAGTACACTTGTATTGATTACTGCTATCAACTTAAAGGAAAAGTCCAGTCAGACTTATTTCTACCTTTAGTACACTTGTATTGATTACTGCTGTCAACTTAAGGGAAAAGTCCAGTCAGACTTATTTCTGTCTTTAGTACAACTGTATTGATTACTGCTATCAACGTAAAGGAAAAAGTCCAGTCAGACTTATTTCTGCCTTGATTACTGCTAGCAACTTAAAGGAAAAAGTCCAGTCAAACTTATTTCTGCCTTGATTACTGCTAGCAACTTAAAGGAAAAAGTCCAGTCAAACTTATTTCTGTCATATTAACGAAGACATTCATGTGTCCTTCTGTTTACTGAATGTCTGGTAACCGTGAGAATTATTGAAAGAATAATTTGATGACGGATAAACTCGGTAAAGTACTCTCTTTCTAAAACTACAGTTTCGCCATTAAAAATACACCAATAGAAGAGATCTTTGTATGTATCATAATGTATTGACTGAGTGTTTTGTTAATTCTTTATTTTGCCGTAGGAGTTCATAACATCTCGTTTATCGTTGTGTTGTACTTAAAAGTTCACAAAATGATTTACTCATGTGGGGGCAATCAACGACATAGAAAAAGAAAAACACAACCCTGTTGTGAAATGAAACGTAACGTTTGGTTTACAGAGTACGATTCACTGCTTTAATGAATTATATCAAACTTGACCTTGACGGTCTAGGACTAATATATATTATTTGTATTTCAAGGAGTCCAGTTCATCAAGTCTATTTATACAATTATTATGCATTCATTTGCGATCTGAATATTAGTCTACAAGTAGCTTTTTTCCTGACCCCCAATGCCCCATCGTATTAAGACTTACTGTGAATACCATACTACGCAGAGTGAACTGCTAAACAAACTCAACATATCAAACTTGTACGGAGTAATAAACAAAACAAGACGAAAAACAAATACAAGGTGATAATAAGATATATCAACAACATTTTGATGCTTCATAATTCTCTCTGAACTCTGTTTTTTCAACTTTCATCTTATATTTGATGTTAATGTATCTCTGCGTAAAAAGTGACATCACGAATACATCACAATGCCACTACAGTGTCATTTACGAATCACAAATCGGTATATTTTACAACGAACAAATCAGAAAGGCGATCAAACTCTGTTTCCATTGGTTGCGATAAAATGTTGCGATAGGATGAAAGTTTTTTGACCGGACAATTTTAGATAAAAGGAGAAAATGGATATATTTTGGCAACACACAAACTTGTATAAAAAGTACGCATGATTACAACATTACGAAATGCTAAGAAAAAGTGATTTGCCACAAGGAATTGAGTAAATGTAAATTCATATAGGATACCTGATAAAAGAAAAAATAACAGAAAAGTATACAAAAAAAGCGATGACGTCACAAGCATTAACTAAATGTTCTCGCGGTCACTCCACTTCTGTTTTTTTCTTCACATTTTTTTCCGGTAGTGAGAAACGAGGCGAGCTGCCATTGACGTACATGTATCGTATAGTTGAAAGGTGTATAGCATTCGTTATACAAACCTGTATTGTCAAGTAATATAACCATCTAAACAATGTATAACATACCATGAATGTTATTTCTCAGGAATCTCACCTTACCCTGTTATTATGGGGTGTTGAAATTTGATAGTTGGTCCACAAATTAAAAGAAATCGTTTATCACTCAATTGTTTGCTTTTGTATTTGGACCTTGAGATGTGAGGCATCAAGTGATCAAAATCATTGGTGAAAATTAAACAGTAGATTGATTTGTAAGAAAATAATATGTTGAGTTTCCTGTCAACAAACATTGGGGCGTAATTATTTTGATCAGCAAACATGTTAACCTTATTACGGACATAAATTACTCTTAAAATAACACAGCTGTATATGTTTTCTTAATGGTTTGTGCGATGTTGTGTTGAGTTGTAATGTGTAGCGTTGTTCTTTCTGCTGTGCTGCATCATAGTGAGTCGAGTTGTGTTGTGTTGCGTTGTGTCGTGTCGAGGTGTGTTGTGTTGTGTTGTTGTGTTGTGTTGTGTTGTGTTGTGTTGTGTTGTGTTGTGTTGTGTTGTGTTATATGAATTACATGTACATGTATTGTTGTGGTGCAAATATGTGTGTTGCCATGACTACATTATATAATGTTACAGTATTTTGCGGACGTTTATAGGGTATTTATACATGCCACGGTGTCATATCCTACATGTTATGGTGTACCAAACTTTGCTGAAACCCATGTAGTGATTGTATACATAATCCGTATTTTATTTTTCTGAAATTCTGTGCCAAGCTGTGATGGCGTTCCATTATTAGTGTAGTGTTAAATCATATCACACGATACTAAAGTTCGTGTGTGTTGCTATAACATTGGAATTCAAGCATAACTCTTTTATTTCATATATAATAAAAACCCGAAATTGATCTTTAAATATCCGGAGTTATGTTACGAAGTTTATACTCATATTCCCCATGAAAATAATGTTATGAACAACATATTTTATATTTGTCGTTTTCATAACAGACTTAGTGGCACACGGGACAGTGAGGTCGTTTGTTGTTGTTTTCATAACAGACATATTGGCATACGGGACAGTCAGGTCATATGTTGTTGTTTTCATTACAACCTTAGTGGCATACGGGACAGTCAGGTCATATGTTGTCGTGTTCATAACAGACTTAGTGGCATACGGGACAGTCAGGTCATATGTTGTTGTTTTCATTACAACCTTAGTGGCATACGGGACAGTCAGGTCATATGTTGTTGTTTTCATTACAACCTTAGTGGCATACGGGACAGTCAGGTCATATGTTGTTGTTTTCATTACAACCTTAGTGGCATACGGGACAGTCAGGTCATATCTTGTCGTTTTCATAACAGACATATTGGCATACGGGACAGTCAGGTCATATGTTGTTGTTTTCATTACAACCTTAGTGGCATACGGGACAGTCAGGTCATATGTTGTTGTTTTCATTACAACCTTAGTGGCATACGGGACAGTCAGGTCATATCTTGTCGTGTTCATTACAGACTTAGTGGCATACGGAATAGTCAGGTCATATGTTGTTGTTTTCATAACAGACTTAGTGGCATACGGGACAGTCAGGTCATATGTTGTTGTTTTCATAACAACCTTAGTGGCATACGGGACAGTCAGGTCATATGTTGTCGTGTTCATAACAGACTTAGTGGCATACGGGACAGTCAGGTCATATGTTGTTGTTTTCATAACAGACTTAGTGGCATACGGGACAGTCAGGTCATATGTTGTCGTGTTCATAACAGACTTATTGGCATACGGAATAGTCAGGTCATATCAAACCAATCAGCATATTAGACCAGAGTTACAATACCATTAATATTTCATTTTGAAATTTTGAGAATTTTCTTTCATAGAATTTTGATTAATTTGTTTGGTTTGTAATTATGGAAATAGATAAAATACTGGGGATGGCGATGAATTGTAGAAATAAAAGGAGAAGGTACTTCTAGGCGCTATAAATGTTCTTAATAGTACCAGCATGTCTAAATAATACATGATTAATAAAAAACTTGGGCGGGTTTCTCATTTATAACACAATAGGCAATGAACTCGCCTAACACTTTCGTGGGCTGTATGTAATGATAAATAATTGAAAAAATAGACATTCTGTGTAAGTTAAAATGTGTGTTATTAGCCATTGATATTATCAATATTATTCACGCAAAAGTATGTTTATGTTGACGTCAATGTGTACGTTGTAAAACCATTTGATATGACAATGTTATTTCTCAATGTTTTTGAATGTCACAGGATGTTCCAATTTCGTGTATATTATTAGCATAGCACCATGCCGCAATCCATCGACCCCACCCACAATATTATATTTCATGTGTAGATAAAAATAACAGAAAAAAACATAACTCGACACCTCTATTCGTGAAAGTTTATTTATTGATGACATATTTATTTCCTCTTTGATCTAAATTAAGTTATTTTTCTAGTGCAAAGTCAAATTCGATAAAATAGACTTTATATCATTTGAACCCTTGACCCCATTAGCCATTACGAGCAATTAATCATAAATAAACAGGTTATGCTTGAAACTAGGTCGTCGTATTTTCTTTTAATGTGTTGTACAGTGAAGTTATTGCACAGTTTTACAATCAATGTTTAGTTGACACCCCACACCCCTACATACATACATACATACATACATACGTACATACGTACATACGTACATACGTACATACGTACATACATACATACGTACATACATACATACGTACATACATACATACATACATATATACATACATACATACATACATACATACATATATACATACATACATACATACATACATACATACATACATATGTGTATATACTTTTTGTTTCTTTGTTGTACATATCATTTCGTATTTACCTTTTCAGAATCAAAGTACAAAATGTACTGAGAATACTCTACGAAAATGATAATAGATTTTTCCGTGTAATGGTATTGATCTTTAGTCAAAGGGTAAGTCAATGTTTAAGCTCAGTGTGTTTCACTTCTGCCACTGTGTACAGGTTGGAAACTGGTGTATTACTGTAAGCATTTCTGGTATCAACATTTAAAGCAAGTTCAGTGTTTAAGTTACAAAGCATTTATCTAACAGCTGTTTTGGCGTAGCGTCAATTTGTCGGCGATGAATTCGCCACACTTTTCTGTCAATAGTGTTCGATCACTGTTTGCATACACTTTGAGATGACCTTGGATGAAGCATAAACTTGTCAAGCAGTTTGCCTTACACTTGAAACTGATACAAACGGTAAATAAATTGTGCTTGAGCCACGTAAATATTACAATAACAACGTGTAGAGGGACTATGTTCCCAGTAGAAGTGACATATTAGAACATGTATGTACATTTGAGTGCATTTGGTCAGGGTCTTCTTAAATGAGAAATTTGCTGGTGACTAAAGGAACTTTGGATGACCCATTTCATCTCTTTAATTAAATACTTATATTCATTAATCTATTTCTGATGTATACAGATAATTTATGTCCAAATTGTATCCTTTATGTCCATAGGTTTATAGTTGTTGGTATTTGTTTATTTATACTCGTTGGAGAATTTATTTAACCAACCAACAAACAAATACTCCTGAACACCAAATTATTAAAATATAATTCATAATATATAGTTGGTTTTCTATTGCCATGGTTGACTTTCTATTGTCATAGTTGGCTTTCTATTGTCGTGGTTGGCTTTCTATTGTCATAGTTGGCTTTCTATTGTCGTGGTTGGCTTTCTATTGTCATAGTTGGCTTTCTATTGTCGTGGTTGGCTTTCTATTGCCATGGTTGGCTTTCTATTGTCCATGGTTGACTTTCTATTGTCATAGTTGGCTGTCTGTTGTCATAGTTGGCTTTCTGTTGTCATAGTTGGCTTTCTATTGTCATGGTTGGCGTTCTTTTGTCGTGGTTGGCTTTCTATTGCCATGGTTGGCTTTCTGTTGTCATGGTTGGTTTTCTATTGTTATGGTTGGCTTTCTATTGTTATGGTTGGTTTTCTGCTGTCATGTTTAGTTCTCTAATTCTGTTGTCATGGCTGGCTTTCTGTTGTAAAGTGTGCAACTAAGGTTTCGCCGCATTGTTTAAAGTTTTGCATTTGGTCGGCATACAACATTTTACAACACCGAGTACAAATACAAAATGTCCATGCATGTAGTTAATAATGACCGCCAAGATTTTATTGACTTATCAAAATTGTACATAGGTACTTAGTAGGGTATACACATTTCCGTATTTAGTTTAATTTCGTAGTAACCCCACCATACAAGTTGCATGACCTGTTAAAGACAAATTTTAACTTTAGTTAGTTTAAGGTTATAAATATGGACTCTGCAAAAAGGGTCACCAGAATAGTAACCATGGCAAATGAAAAGATAAGCCCATTTGTTGTCATGGTAGATTGATCCTGAATATGCACGGTAGCTATACATTTGTAATTGTAATAAAAATAGCTATGTAAATAGTAATTTATGCACCGAGTATGGGCCAGAGTATATCAATATCGAATTAATAATAACCTGCGGCCATTTTGGAAACTACTTCATTATTTGGTCATGTTCAGTGTCCTATAAATGGTAGCATGTTGATGTGTTGTACACTGAACCTCAGTGAGAGAGATGAATCTTGAATACCGTCTGTATTATTTTACATACGTACCTGGTGAAAATAACGGCAACGCGTGTTGTGTCATGAACTGAGAGAGTTGTTGCCTGGGTTGAAGTGTTGGTGAACGACTTGTGTCGACCCTGGCATACGATGGTCTTGTATTATACCGTTGCCTTATTCATGACTGTTTTGAAGACAGATTCTTTTCATTACTCTTAACATATTGATTGACAGTTAAGCTGTATCACACACGCGTACTAGCTAGGGCGCCCCCGCCGTCGAAAATTGTAACAGTCTCCTCTACAAAGTTTCAGGTGGTATGAAAATACATATTCGTAACACTGAATTGTTTTTAGTTTCCATTCTCATTTGAAATTTCTCCATTTTTATTTAACTACTTGTAAAAGTAAAACTCGCGAGTATGTGTTGCAAGACATGTTTCTTACAAGGCGTTGTCAAATAGAAAATAACCTCTTGGTCCTCCTAGTATTCAAACATGTAACACTTTGTGTGGTTGTGATGGGCGACATTGATATCTGAATACACGGATAAATACGGGTCAGATTCCAGTGGCTCAGCGAAACTTTAAATGTCAAAAGAAAGGTATTAAAGGTTCGACGAACTGTAATATACAATAACATCGTATCTGTAGATTGCTAGCCTCTGGATATAACAAGTACAGAACGGAAGGAAAGGTTTTAGACGTTGGTCTAAGGTATGGTATACCAGTCTAGATTTACTCTACGTGGCACGGGCTTGGCGGCGCATTAACACAGATTTGTACTTTGGGTTTGGAAAGTCCGTGTTACCAGAACCTTTCAAGGTTAGTAAGTTAGTATACAAGTACTTTAAACGATAACTTATGTTAACATTAATACAGCGCTATCACTTTCCATAGTTTATCGTCAACTTTTGTAATCCATTACTGCAGTGATTGTCTTGTTTTCCCGTCGGATAACAGCTGTGTTGTACTGACAACGTCTCAGGAACACTATCTGATCGTGTTACACTAGAGGGTTAATCACACACAAAGTACGTTGCTAGAAATGTTAGATGATTGTATAAAAAATGACCCTAAATGATAAATCTAGACGAACACATGTCTGTATATTGTCAGCTTTTGGGATCAAACATTAGGGTCTCGCGTCCGATCCATTCAGCATTCCATATTGTTTTAACTCAGCATATGTCCAGCATATGTTCAACACTGACACTCGAGTTTGTACAAAGTGTAGAAATGTTTTCACCAGGTTTACCGACCCTTTGTATAGTCGAGGACATAAACACTGCCTATTGGTCCGAAACACTCTTCAGGTGTTGTCTAGCCAAACTCATTAAGTTTGACCTTTTGATGACCCAAACTCAACAACTCCATAGGAAACTGACGAGTTTTAGAAGTGACTGGGGTGTGACATCGGCTGACCTTAAGAACGGAAGTGGGTATTGATGCAGTCGCTAGCCCACACACATCAGTTTATGGCAGTGGTATAACAGCTCGGGGGAAAACTTATGTTTTAGAGAAATGGGATTGAAATAAAGTAAACAACGGGTCGAGATTCATAAACATCGACTACATATTTTAATTGAGTACAACTTATTACCTTAGGAGGTTACACATACATTCCTCCTATAAAAACAACTCTGTGACTACAAATCCAACCCCGCGCCAAAACTCGAAAATATCCAAGTCAAGTTCTACACCTTACAGTAAGTGTTATGTTGGTTGTTTCGTCATAGACCTTATACGTACAGGGTCCATGGTTTTGTTGGAATCTTTTTAATTTTCCAGTATGGTCACTACTGTTTGATTTTGTATTTCTTCTCTTACAACACCGTATTTATTTCGAGTGAATTTGTCTGAGGATGTCTTTCGGTCATTCATTGTTAGGTCACAATATATATAAAGACAAAGAGATTTACAGAGTAACTGATAGAAGACAGAGAAACCAACCAACGAATACTATGTATGTATGTATGTATGTATGTATGTATGTATGTATGTATGTATGTATGTATGTATGTATGTGTGTATGTGTGTGTGTGTGTATGTATGTATGTATGTATGTATGTATGTATGTGCGTGTGTATGTGTGTATGTATGTATGTGTGTGTGTGTGTATGTGTGTGTATGTGTCCGGCAGTCCGGCATCATGTCATGTTCCACAGTCCATAACACTCTATTCTTGACCCTCACATTCCTAAATTGACTTTCCCCTTATCCATGACCTTTCCACCCTATAATAGCCTTTAATGTTTGTGGTCTTAAATTTAAACTAAATATTCGGCTAAACTTAGAATAATGCCTTCACTTGCATATTAATGGAAGAAACGTCTGGAAACTGTCACTTACCAGTACCTTAAAAATGTTACATTACGCGGTTGTGAAATACAACACCAGACAGTTTAATATAATGAAATATTGTCGAAAACGTTTTTATGGTGGTATCAAGTCAATAAGGTAGACAGCTCATGGTTTATTTTAATACTATGTCAGACGTTCAATCCGGCTTCTGATCAAACACAGTATATCAGTTACCTTAATTGTTTTAGAAGTAAGAAAGTTTATATTTTTCATATCAACAGTCACTGATATTTTGTAACGTTAAATCGTGTAACTATCGACTAGGGAATTTCCTGTTTCTCAGATCAGAACATGTTTTCTGCTTTCGGGACGCGTTGCCAATAATAACCCCACCCCGTTGTTTAATTTTGTTGTCACAAAACGCCTTCTTTCTTTATGATGGCAAAGAAAACTTGCTAGTGTACATTAAATAAACGACATTTTGCAGACAATCTGTAAGTATGCAGATTTTCATATTAGGATTCAAATTTGAGTTAGATTTCAATATGTTTCATTAACCATTCCTAAGTGCACGACTACATATGTAACGACCGGGGCAACGTCCCTATTAAACGTATGTGAATTGTAGATATAACAAAGTAGGATCCTTTATTGCACTATTATTTATAGAACTCGAAGGTGAAGGCTGTACTGGGGGGGGGGGGCAAAGGTCAAGACTGTTTGTGGGGTCTTGATGTATACAGATAATCATGTGATAATACCAGACTGCGATATACTATACTGCGATAGTTTCACATGTATTACCATAACGTCATGTGTTTTGCCATTATCTTGTCAACATTTTATAATGGTAGAAATAGTCTCTTTTTTCTATTTATCACACCTTTAATTGTGGTTTTCGTCTATTGTGTCACGTTTATATACGTACCGCATTCGATTGGCTGTCGTGTATTATTACGCAAAAATGGAAACTTAGGCGTCTACCGTTATAAAGGCAAAATAAAAACTGGTTTGGTTCCAATTACCTACAGTTAGGGAGGCTGGTTTTGAATGTTTCTATCTTTTGGGAGTCTTTGTAAATTTTAAGCTATATTTGAAGAATTTAAGATTTGGCTTTCGGGTCATTGGACTGTAGTATATGAACGTCACATACATATATACGAGTATTGTTTTAGCGATGTTTTAAAACGTGCCGTTCTAGAGAAATAAAAATGGAAAAAAACGGTGCACATAAAACGATGTTTGATAAAACAGATCAAGCTACCTCCGAGTCCTAAGTTTCGCGTTTCATTTCTGCAATTCTTTAGATAACAGACACTGCTACAATATAAAAATGTTATCTACAAAATTAATGTTCGACTTACATGTAATAAATAAAATATATGCAGAGCTGGGCAACACAGAATTGCCGGGAGCTACTTGTAAAATACATGGTCGTTATTTTAGTTGAGTCATTCGACGCTCTCATTAAAATCTCTAAAGTTTTACGTCAGTATAGAACAATTTAACCAGAAAATATGGTCATGAAATAGAGATGTAGTGTTCAAAGCAGTAAAACTCTTTCCTACTCCCAGAGCGACCGTGAACAATATTTCCCGCCAAACGAAATGGAACATTTTGTTCAAGCGTCATTGACATTGTCGTTCATCGGGTTCTTCATACCGTCGTAAACCCAGCCTCTTTTACGGCACCGTCCAATACGCATCGTCAATATCAGCACAGATCTGGTTTGCGAGAATGAGTACTTGATATTTCGCAGTTTCGCGGAAGAAATATCAGTTTAATAGTTTGTGAGAATGGGTTCTTCTCAAATTATGGATATTGGGTGAGAATAATGGTATTCGGTAATCTAACTAACACATTCTACATTTTCCCGTCTCCACATGAATATTATATAAAAGAAAAAAATCAATTTTCAACCAAGATGACCAGCGAGTCTTCCACAGCTGTTAAAATTCAATTCATACTAGTATATCGGTTTCCATTGTAAATAGATGGCCTATACCCTCTCTCTCTCTATATATATATATAGACGAAAAACCCTACTTGATTTTCTTCTACCCTCAACATATATATATATATATATATATATATATATATATATATATATATATATATATATATATATATATATATATATATATATATATATATACTATTACGCTCTGCCACTGCGGTATAGAGCACTGTCTTAGCAGATTGATACTCACCGAGTTATATATATATATATATATATATATATATATATATATATATATATATATATATACATATATATATAGTTTTGGTAGTACTGGAACTCTTTCTTGGTTGTAACTCGGAGTTTCACGCATGGTGCGAGTGTCTGATGATCGCACCATGCGTGAAACTCCGAGTTACAACCAAGAAAGAGTTCCAGTACTACCAAAACTATTACGCTCTGCCACTGCGGTATAGAGCACTGTCTTAGCAGATTGATACTCACCGAGTTACATATATATATATATATATATATATATATATATATATATATATATATATATATATATATATATATATATATATATATATATATATATATATGGTATTTTATTTATTGCATCCCTTTTGTATCAGGGGATCACTAAGCATGTTAAGAGCAGCACTAACAGAAAAACAAAATACATACATGATACACTACTAAAAGTTAGAGAAGATACGACTAGTATAGTCACATACAGAAACAAACAATATGTATTTGAGGCAAAACCGGACGCTGAAACGGTCAATGTGTAACTCCCGAGAAACACGTCTTCGGAACCATAAATTGCATAGATACCACCAGAATCAATTGTCTCAGTGCAGTTTTTTTTGTGACCCAATTTAACGTGACCCTCTGTCCAGACAGCATAAAGAAAACCTGCTGTTTTCAATAGGAATAACAACCTTTATTCCCCTGTCTGTCCTGTTCGTATCCGCTTGTTTGCGCATGTGCAGTGTTAGAAACATGCCTTCATTGTCGAGTACAATTGGGTATTGAGACGACTCCGCCCATTTCATGTTACAGTCTCCTAACGTGTAATAGAAAACGTTTGTTCGCGTGTAAGGGTACAGCGTTGAGTGAGAATACAGCATACAGAGTGGTCGTACGTTTACTTCTAAGACTAGTGGAATGTTATAGGTAGGTGTTCAATTTATGTGAGGTATATCCGAGATGTACGTATACGTTGTAACAGACAGCCTTCGTTGTGTCAGTATGTTTATTTTTTACGTCGATTTACTATTCAAGCGATTTGATGATAATGTACAACATTTGACATAACAACTGATATCAAAAAATTCAATTTGGGTTAGTATAGACATAGTGAAAGCTGTTTAACTTTAGAGCTTCACTTTACAGAAAACCACTGCTGTGTCTTTCGTGCATTACTCGTATGACGTGCACAAAAGTTGAATCACCAGACATTTCCTTCCCTTCGTCAGGAAAACTGAGTGGTTTGAATACCATGTCAACCGTCACACTACTCAGACATATTGTTCTAGACTTTGAGATGAATGAGATTCATAATTTCCGTACCGTGAACTACGCAAGTTTATGATACAATGAACTCTGTTGCCACCAGTCGCAAACTTGTTCGTCATTTCTACGTGTAGCAATGCAAGCATTATTTCAGTAGCTTATTTTTTCACACTTTCTGAGAACAAGAATTTGCAATTTTACAACATCGACAACGATACGACTCGTGTTCCCTTGGCAACGATGGATAGACATGTGTTTTATTTTTCAACTGTTGCACTTTGTGTTCGTGCGTGTGTTAATGGAATGACACGCTTCGCAGGTTTTGTTATT
This sequence comes from Glandiceps talaboti, assembly GCF_964340395.1. NCBI lineage: Eukaryota > Metazoa > Hemichordata > Enteropneusta > Spengelidae > Glandiceps > Glandiceps talaboti. Next base: position 529,461 of record NC_135568.1, read on the forward strand.
GGACCAATGTCCCCCTCCCTCTCTGGTCTTCCTGTCGTAATGGTGTAGTGTTGTACTTGTGCTCTGCCAAATGAGCATCACCCAAACATCTTAGCATGTTACATGTCATTGGAATGGTTTGGCCAATTGTGTTAGTTTCGTCCGTACAGATAATTCAAAACCCCATCCCAAGCTCCAAAACTTGACAAGTCATGGTTCACAGCTTTTCTAGGGTGTTTATTTTTTTGTTTTGGAAACGAAAGATTCTTAGCCAAGACAGATTTACTTTGACAAAGAATCTCGGTGTTTGTACATTTGTCTACCAAAGTAATTCCACGATTCCATGTTAGAAAAAACAGAGATTACTACCACTACTTGAATATTGAAAGGATTTAAACTGTCTGCATTTGAAGGAGACGTTTACATGGTGCTGATGGCCGTGTACTTTTCACATTTCTTTAAACGACTGTTGTGTAACGACATCTGACCAATTCGATCCCTGATCACCCCCCCCCCCCCCGAGCACTTCACTTACCCCCATCGGCACACTAGCCAAAACTAAGTAAACAAAAACATCAACTTATCATCTTTGCAAACTTAAAGTTCAACCAACCCCCCCCCCCCACCCCCACCTGCAATAATCGTGTTGGAAGTTCTGAAACTAGACACTTTATAGTTAGTTAGTTAGTTAGTTAGTTAGTAGTTAGTTAGTTAGTTAGTTAGTTAGTTAGTTAGTTAGTTAGTTAGTAGTTAGTTAGTTAGTTAGTTAGTTAGTTAGTTAGTTAGTTAGTTAGTTAGTTAGTTAGTTAGTTATTTTATTCACTGTACTTTTTAGATGTAGATACACAAAACACAAGGCAATGGTACCTCTAACATAAATTTAACACACTAAAGTAAAAGTCGATAAGTACAGAGGGTCAACCAAAGGCAGATGGCACATAATTATATTACATGTAACAGTTCAGACCTGGAGTCAAAAAACACTGAAAATTTAAACACTTCGGATTTACGACAGTGTATATGGACATTTTCATATATGGAAGGGGGACAAGCTATAATAAGCAGTATGCCGCCAATATCTATAACTACTAGTGCGAGCTTTACCTGTATTTCACATGCAACGCAAATTTTCACACAAAAGCTAATTTTTAAAAAGCGTGCTCGACTACATACGCTTTGATATGAATTAAAGCATATTACATGACCGAACTGCGAAAAGATACCAAGAAATATACAAAGCCTTGTTATTATATTTACTTCTCATGAAAACGCAAGTTGGAATTAGCAATGCAAACATTAGGGCTGTCACATCGCTGAAAAACAGACACCACGGTATTCACAGTATCACAGAGGTCAATAATTCATTTGTGTTCGATGACATCGAGATACCTCTCAGGTTAAGACTTGGGGTTAAGAAGGTGGATTTATTTAATTGATACCCACACACCTGTATAAACTCGGTCATAATCGCTGTTTTGAGCGAGGCGACGAACAATGTAAAAAGTTGCGTACTTTGTTATTCTTGTGATTTTCAATACTTAAACATCTCTTGGTGCAGAATTCCTAAATACCCCCTTGAATATATCCATGGATTCAGCTAGATTTGTAGTGTTTTCCTACCTGACATTTTCAGAAAACTTGATTAATAATAAGTGTATATCGTGTAGACATATGAATTGGACTGACTTTTTGCACGCTTTACTCGGCATAATCAATCATTGGTTGATGTGTACGTTGGGTGTTTACATTCTCCATTCGACGTCATTTTCTGGCATCTTTCAGTGGATATTTAAGTTAACCAAGGCTTGATTAGTTTTGTTGTTAGGTGATACCGGTTCGACCTCGATGGAACTCTTGTGTCTACACGAAAGACAGTGAGAGTTTCTGTTAAGGATCCGTAACCTTGGACAAATGGAACTGTATATTATTGTTATTTTTTTTATAAAGCCGCCTGTACAAGATGGTTAAGTAATCTATCTGATTGTGTCAATACTATACTTGTGTGGGACTGTTAACTTTCACATTATTTCGTCATCTAAGTTCGGGATGAGATGATGCAGACATTTTGTCATAAGGTCGCGAGATGCCAACATATGTTGGGGATGCCAGGATGCTGGGATAAGGGTGATTTTAAATTTTAGGACTGTTGCCAATAAAAACAAAAGTAAAGGAAAAGGTATACCAAAAGATGTATGTATGACAGTATGATTGTATGTATGTATGTATGTATGTATGTATGTATGTATGTATGTATGTATGTATGTATGTATGTATGTATGTATGTATGTATGTATGTATGTATGTATGTATGTATGTATGTATGTATGTGTGTGTGTGTATGTATGTATGTATGTATGTATGTATATGTATGTATGTATGTATGTGTATATGTATGTATGTATGTATGTATGTATGTATGTATGTATGTATGTATGTATGCATGCATGCATGCTTGTTTGTGCGTTTGTGCGTTCGTTTATTTGTTTTGTTTGTTTGTTTGTTTGTTTGTTTGTTTGTTTGTTTGTTTGTTTGTTTGTTTGTGCTTACGTATGTTTGGACGAATGGCCGACTGCAACTTTTGTAGTCATTGTTTCAAAAGATAGAAAAGTAAACAGTAAACAAAGCAGAAAAACATTGCACTGTGGAGAAATCAACGCATAGCAGAACAAAGCAAAACAAGATAACATACTTGGGATGTTGGGTGGGGTCATTATTTCGAAAATGTACCCCAAGTCTCAATCACCAATTTATGTCTAAGCGTTGTAATTTTGATAATAATTTTTGTTTCGTGATCATCACGACAGCTGTTGAAAGAATTATCACTCTCCAAGGACATAATTTCGTCAGCGATCTTTGCAAATCTGAGTAAAGTACTCCAATTCACATATCTGTTTCACTTAGTTATGACTTTGTTGAGTTTTCCTACACTCCTAATACACGTGGCATACATCACTGCCGTGTTAAAGTCATTAAAGTCTATTTACCTTATAGTGGTGATCTGTATGAACAGTGTGTTATTGGACAATATCAACCTTGTACATTACTATTAATACTTACCAGACACGTGTAGGCTCTGAAAATTAATATACTCTAATGTTTTATAGTTTTCGGCATACATATATCAACTCGGTGGCTTTGTCATACAAGATTTCTTCAGGTTGAACAGATAAACAGTCACAAGTTAAAGGCTAAAGGTTGTAACATTTAATAAAATATTCTCTATATCAACTTTTGAGCTCTTGATGTGTGTTTGTGTAAGAAGTTAATCAGTCGGACAGTCAGTCAGTCAATTTATGTTTTTTTCAAATTACTAATTTGCTTCATAGTTAGGTATTTAACTAATTAGTCACTCGCTCTTTCCCTCACTCACTCACTCACTCACTCACTCACTCACTCACTCACTCACTCACTCACTCACTCACTCACTCACTCACTCACTCACTCACTCACTCACTCACTCACTCACTCACTCACTCACTCACTCACTCACTCACTCACTCACTCACTCACTCACTCACTCTCTCACTCACTCACTCACTCACTCACTCAACTGGTCAACTGTCGACAACATCTACAAAATTATGAAAACCCTAGCCACTCCATGCCAAGTAAAATGTTCCAAATGTAACGACATTGCTGATGACCTTCTCATTCATCTAACAACACCAAGTCATCATAGATCCATATCCATTATCTCTGAACAACTCTTTTCAACGAACTCCATGTAGACACTTCTGTGGCTTTGTTCAACTTAAACGAGCTTAATTTTATAACAAGTACTTCTAGATATTAATTTCAACTTTATGCATATTATGTGCCTTGACTACTAGTCTCCAAGCCAACGCCATGTTCATTGACACGTGACCATTATTTAGATTTTACCTCTCTAATTTGTAGTTTTTGATTTTGTGTTGATGTAACTCTTCTCTTCCTTGAGGAGAAATAAAGAAACAACAACAACAACAACAACAACAACAACAACAACATGGAGAGTAATTTCATAATTTTACATACTACAATCACTCAAAGAAAGTTGATATTTTGCCTTCATAGGGTATATTTGCTATGGACCATTACATGATGGGAGTCAGCAGAAAGAATATATTCATGGTTGAACAATGAATATTTATGAGAGATGTTTTACATTGAAGAGTATAAACACTCAGGAGTCATGAATATTCATTGTGCGGGCATGGATATATCATTTCTACTGACGCCCATCAACTCGTAAATTACTTGTAATTAAATCTAACTTACTTGTAAGTTACTAATAACTAAAGCTACCTAACTTGTACTAATTAAAGTTACCCAGCTTGTCTATTACTGGTAACTAAAACTACCTAATTTGTATATTACTGGTAATTAAAGCTACCTAACTTGTAAATTAATGGTAATTAAAGCTACTTAACTTATCAATTATTGGTATGTAAAACCACCTAGCTTGCCAGTTGGTTGTGATTAAAGCTAAATAACTTGTAAGTTACTGGTAAGTAAAGCTACCAACTGTTCAATTATTGGTAAATAAAGCCACCTAGCTTGACAGTTGCTTGTAATTAAAGCTACCTATCTTGTCAGTTACTGGTAAGTTAAGCTAACTAATTTGTCAATTACTGGTGAATAAAGCTACCTAACTTCAAAATTATTGATGAAGCTACCTAAATTGTAAATTATTGGTAATTAAAGCTACCTAATTAACTGAACATGATACTTCTGGTAAAATTTATTTGATACCAACTACATAACCATCGTATCGTTGATGGAGTCAGTTATTTTGAACACACTGTTGCTAAGTAACCCTTTTTATTGGACGATGGTAATAAAGGATGACAATATCATGAAAATAGCATAAATATAGCTTAAAACTTTTTCAAAAATTGAGTTCCCCTTTTTATCGAAAATCGTATTACTGGCAACGCAAACATTTGCCTTTGTTAGTTTCCTGGTGATTTTCAATATTTTTGTCTCTAGTAGCAAAAGGTCGAGGGGTATAAATAAACAAATTATCGCAGCTGATCTAAAAAAATCGGGTTAAATACAATTTTATTACGTTTCCCTTTACAAATCTGTCGTGCAACGATTTATTCCGTGTGTAAATGACAGCTATGGTTAAAATGTTACTGATGTTGCCGGGCAGTGAAAAAAGTCTTAACACGATCATTTGATACAAAGAACCCCGGATACACGAGGCTTAAAATCCTAACCCAATAGCTCACTAAATCAAATAGTTATAATCACTTGAAATATGCCAACTTTATACTTGTCAGCTTCATCGTGTCTGACTTGAATCCTCGCAATTTTGTTATTTTCTTTCATGACACATGTACTGTTAAAATTATAAATTGACAAATCGGCACACTCATCAGGTCTAACCATACCCTGTGAGTTGGGGTTGTCTTTTAGCCGCGTGGTTCAACCTCTTGCGTCTTAGTACCACTACTGTTGCGGTTTGATAAAATTTGTCATTCTGTAAGTTCAGTTTGAAAACCGAACAACGCTGATTTTCATGGGCACACTCCAGTTTCCCCTGCATCACTGAACCCACTATAGTTGGCCCTGGGGCTCACTGGACTTACTGGGAGATGAGTTTATAAAAACCTAAAGAACTATTCAGTATAAATAACGATTATTATAGTTAGACAACGTGAACACAAATATAATCTAAACCAACCAATACATCTAGTCAGTAATCATGTACTATTTGACGGATACTAAGTTAAGGTACAGCAAATTAAATTTGTCTGGAATTTTTTTTAGAGTAGTTTCATTTTCTATTAAATGGAATTAGCTATCTTTTATAGCTTGTTTTGGTATTGCTGTTCATGCAAATATTTATGTTCGAAGTAGTTTGTTTTTAACCACATTTATTATAAACTTCTGAATAGTAATATCACTTGTCATTTATCCAAATATTCTGTGACATATTGTCTTTGCTATAAGAATCACGCCATTGTTACAAATACGTCATTTCAAATGTGGTCTGATATTTGATGTGTAATTGATATTAATCTAGCCGGCCTCACACTAAGCTTACTTTGTGGCACTTTCCATAAATCATCGGAATGTAATGATATGTGTAATTTTATACTTGAAGTTAACAAAGCCCAAACAAACACACAATTTTTTGGACAATGTTAACTGTTTATTTAGGAATTTATCTTTGACGAGTATACTAGCTGTGAATTGAGATGATCGTGTTTTCCGACTTGTCATATGTGTACTTTACTTGTTCGCACACATTTGGTCGGATCTCTAACCCAACTTTTCAATGCGGTGTGCTTAGTTCGTATAATAAACAGACTAAGACTTTGTAAAACCCAAATATTTGCCTTGAAAGTCATCATCACATTCTCTCAAGTTTGGCTCTCATGCCAGGCTCCAAGTTTTCTCCATGTCTCTCGGCAACCTCTCGTCGTCACCTAACCAAAATGATAAATGAATATACGCTCGGTGGATATAACCTTGTAGATTGTCAAACACAACAATGCCTCGATGACACGCCTCTTCTAAGTTATGTCAGATAAAGGTCCCTCGATGGGGATATAGGCATAAATCACCAACAGTCCAGCAAAGACACGCATGAATTCGCCGGCAAACACAGGTGTCACTCGTTCTTACATGTTGTACCGAAATTGGTTGATGAAAAATTTCAATATGTTATACCAACACATCACACCGTGACTCTGCTGAGTGTATGTTTCGAACTTTAAACTTTATTCCAAAACGGTTATAAATGCAACATACTGAGATGACCCGAATTCATTGATTTAAAAGGGGAGACGCCCATACAACCAATGACTTGAGTCTTGTGGTGTCGTCAGGTTAAGAGAGTACAATTTATATTGTAGTAATGACGCTTTTAGCGCACATATAGTTGTGCCTGTAACGACTTGTTTGGTGAACGAGTTGGTTAAGCTCTGTAACACCACAGCTCATGACGTTAAAAGTGACATTTTGACGTGTTGAAATACAATGACTGGTTAAACCTCCTCCGTTTGAATAATGAGTCCATCCTTGGCCTTTTTTCTAAAGCCAATAAATTGATCACCTCTCTATTTCTTGTCCACGACTACTTGTCTTTCTCAGTATCTCGACTTGCCAAATTATTTACCTTGGTCAGTATCTTAAAACTGCACCTGCACAAAGTCTCTTGTTCCTTTTTGAAACTAAACAGGGTCGAAATTTTCACTGATTCAAAACATCTGCAGAAAGAACGTGCTCAATGGCCAAGCCAATTTACTTACATTGTTCAACTTTAACCCCCAAACCACCGGTAATGGTGTCCAAATACATCCGATGGGAAGAGAATGGGTTTGACCCAAAAAGTCTCTTGTCTCAGCAACATAACACTTTCTTGGTAAATCTTACAAGTAGTAAACGCCCTACTTCTTAATGAAACCTAATTCCAATATCTATTCTTCCCAGATGTCATGTTGAAGTTATTAGAGTCAAAGAAAGCATATTTCGGTATTCTTGTTTGAACTGCATCGCCGGTACGTAAAGGCCTGGGGTGACGTTTTTTTCCCATTTCTTGACACCTTTATGAATGAGAATTTTGCCTCACCATTGATTGGTGTTCCGTTTTCTCTAGTACACATCGTTAGAAAACGAACAGACCCTATGTGCTATCAGCTATATATTCCGTTAATGTCATTTTGGCTACAGACTGAAAATTACCATTTTTGACGTAAATTGTACTAAATATGAAATGACGCTAAACGACTTTGTTTTGCTCTACAATACTATTGATTTCGTTGACATTTTCTTTAAAAAAAGACCGAATTTGGATAAACAGAAATACCTATGAATAAGCTTACCTATCGTAACAATTTGGTTCATTTCTAAAACAAAAAAACAAACAAACAAACAAACAAACAAACAAACGAAAGTTACAACAAAACTTCCAAGTTACAGCATGTGTGCACAACAATATCTTAGTTCTAAATGTAGGTGATCAAAATAAAAAAAGTGTCATTATGACCAAAACATTGGAATACGCCATAAGAAAGGTACTTTTTTATGAGCCAAACACCCGCAAAAGAGTGTGATGTCGTTGCCGCAAAATGGTCTAGTGATTTTACGACGATCAGCATAATGCGGTCGTTGTATAACTTATTCATTCTCAATAGATTTTTTTAATTCTTAATTTCTGTAATGGGGTCAGACAATACACTCTTAGTTTTACCGCAAATTGTTTTCAATAGTCTTTGTTCTTTACGATAAACATGTTCGCTGCAAAACTCCTGTTCTGTATACAAAATGTAACATGATATTTGGGAATTCTCCAAGCCTCGGGCAGCTGTCATGTCGCGTGTAATTCGCGAACCGTTGTTTTGTTCCAGAGAATTAGCCCCCGGCAATGTACTGGCTGCTGCACCTACAGAATTAGTGGATTCGTGTCTGACCACACGTCGCAGGTCTTGACTGCCTGTTCTTCTGACTCGTTGTCTGCACGCAAAATAGGACAGTCACGTCTCTTCCCGTTTGGGTCAACGTTGACGCACGTTTCGATTGTATTTCGGAACTCCGACATTATTATTGATCTCGTTTTATATACTAGGTAAGTATAAAGATAATATGTATATGTCATATCAGCCTTGCCTCATGGCGGGAAAACAGAAATGAAATATACACGGTGCAATTCCGTGAGTGAGATTACTCGACTCTGTTTTAAGATGATAATAACTCGTCTAATGTAAGTAATACGTACCTTTTGTATAAAAAGCAGAGAACGCTTGAAATAAAAATTACGTCAAATTCCTTTCATCTTGCATTATAAAATGTTTAGTTCGTCATCTTGTCTGGTTTCCGTGTATCTAATTTCCTCGTTCAGATTCTCGAACTGAATGTTTGATATATTATCACATATATTATACACTTCCCGGTTTCACCGATGAATCATTTAGTGCAATAATTGAAAGAATTTCTAAATTGTCCTAAATGTGAAATAATAATTGGGTCACCGGTAAGCCAGGTGCAGCTGTGAATGGGGAATCATTTTCCTGGATTGTGTCTAATAGTCAACCGGTAAGTGTATGACTTTAATATTGGACTTAGAAGTGACCTGGTCAGTACGTTGTGTCGTTTGGTCCTATAACCAGGCTTCTTTCTCCAGAAAAAAGCGGTATCTGACATCGACAGGGTAGCATGGCACAACACGCTGTGTCTTATAGATTAGTTTTCCTTGCAGACGGACTAAATCGGGACTTGGTTCTGACAATGTCCCTAGCTTTCTCGGCGTTAATTAGGGACTACGTCAGAAGCAAGTCCAGTCTGTAAGAAGGACTGCTTGTAGACAAGCTGTTACCTCGACCTAATAAACGACTTACTTGTTCCAATGGTTATGTTCTTTATTACTACTTCCGTAAATAATTCCTTGTTGCAACATGAAGACCAGTAATCTATGAAAATATACTACACGCATACAAGTTCAGACCAAATTAAAAATATACGGTGGTTACCATCGTCGCAAACCACGACCTGTTTTACGGCAACGTTCTTAACTAGCCTCCCACTGGGATGTAGTGGTAGAAATAATAACTGCGAGAATGGATGGTTACTAAAACTTCGAGTCAGAAAAACCACACAATCATCTAGTCAATGTTTAGGCCAATTCACTACCTCACCTAATTTCACGACGAATACCACACCATATATTCGTCTCCAAAATTCAAAAGCTGACAAAGTGTTGTTTCTGGTTTGATCGACTGAAACAGGGTAATAATCCGAGTTATAGCGGTTGGTACGCACTTCATATTGATATTATATATAACTCCCTTCAAGTTGTTTTAGTTTGCACAGATAAATGAATTTATGAGGCACAGTTAAATGACTATTATGTTCTTGTGAGGGGCCTATTTACTGAACAACATGTTATGACTATACATTTAATACAATAATCCGTTGATGGGGCCAATTCGGTATGATACGTGTGGTCAATACGTTTTATCGTCCGCCCCTAGTATCACCAACTACATCTAACCATTTCGTGTAGGGTGTATGCTCGCTATATAAGTCTCGATAAGAGCGGCACAACACATTGTATTTTATAAGAAGATTGATAGTAGCAAAATGCAAAGATCATGTGGAAATGACTGGCTTTGTAAACAGTTTAAGCCGTAATTATTTCTTGTTTCACTTCGACCACGATTTTCATAGAAGCTGACACTCCTATACACGCACGTAGAAAACAGGTGTCATTTCCCCTTATTCCGGTAACCATTTAGTAATCACTTGATCAACCCATTTTTAATTCTGAACTATTTCCTCATCAGCATTTCAATGGAATTGTGTTTGATATTTGCAGCCATTCGTGATTGGTTATTTCATGAAAATGTAAAAGAGTATAAAGCTAGGGTTTATGGCATGATGAATCATTTGTATAAAAATGTACATGTAATTTGCATATCACTGTACATGTAATTAGCATATCAATGTATATGTAATTTGCATACCAATGTACATGTAATTAGCATAATGATTTGAATGAAGTTCATACGATTCACGTTCCATCTCTCAGATGTATAATATGTACTGGTCGTGGCATGTTTTATAAAGTTCTTGTCGAAACCCTTGAAGCTATGTTTGCTTCACTGCCACGACACCATTGTCTAACCTCAAACATGTAATCTCAAAGTCTCATGGTACATTGTTGATCTACAAGCTATACTTTATTTCTATCGCTCAATTATTTCACACTAGATATGTTTTCTATTTTAAAACAACAACAACAACAACAACATCAACAACAACTACGACAAACAATAAAAACAACAACAACAACAACAACAACAACAACAACAATTTGCAAGAAACACGTTGATTAGGTACCATGGTAAAAATGTTCACTTGCAGAAACAATTTGTGATCATTAACACCTAGAAGGAACATTTTCGCCTGATGTACTTGCAAGACAGAAACTAATTCGTATCAATTCTGTAAAGTGTTGTGTGTCCTTTGTCCATAAAAAACATTGACGGGGTCAATCAATACGAACTCGGAAGTCGTACTACCTACATTACTTGTCATTAACTAGAAAAGGAGTCCGGCACGCGTTTCACGCTAGAGTCACCTAAAAGTACATTCAATGGAATGTTTAAAACCAGTAAGACACATACACAAAACGTATGTATTGCGCGTGACACCCATCACATTTTACTTGTACAATGGATAGATTGTGACCTCGTCGCCAGACTCCGGAGTTAATATTGTGTCGAATGACCAGTAGTCTTGTTTTAATTGGTGCGTAAAAGAGGACAAGTGCCATTTATAACAATGAAGTCTGGTCGTTTAGGTCACTTTTCTCACTTCTGATTTATGTGATAATTATAGGTTGGCTGTACTAGTAGAGTTTCTCTTCCATAAAGGTTTATTGAAGGACCTTATTGACCACATAGTTAGACCATAGACCCTCCACCAAGTGGATTATATGAATCGATATATGATGTGCATGTAGGGTGAATTATCTAACTGGACCCCCACCCTCCCCGTCCGTAACATTTACCAAGTGTACCCATATAGTTGACAGTGAGACTCTTACCGAAATACGGTCAACGTCATTGATTGTTGGAAAAGCTGTCATGATTTCAGCATAACATTTTCATTTATATACCGTGGGTTTTTGAAAATAATTGAACTGTGTGGTGTTTATTGACAGTATTCACGTCAACTGAAAGTTCAATCTTCAGCAAAATCGATAACCATAGGTGAGTGTGCGCGGTCTACACTAAGGATGTCTGAAACAGGTGGTTGGGTGTAATCGATAGCAGACGACACTATTTTCCCGCGCTTTGAAGTAATGGTTGTAGTATGATTGTTTCACTTAATTATCCGTCATACAGACTACAGTTTTTCCCGCGCATTGAAGTAATGATCATAATTTGTTTATTTCAGACTTAATAGTATAAAATATCCTTGCAGACGACACTTTCTCAACCTTATAATTTAATATCATAAATTGTTCATATTGCCGCTAATTTGGTCGAAACATACTCGAATTTTCGATCTATATCCATTCGCCATAGCGGAATTAAAGACACAAGTGGAGAAAATTGAATGGTGATAATTTCGAAGCGATGACAGCATTGTCGTCGAGTTGGTGACATCACAACATCCATACGTGCCCATATTTGATCCTCTCAATCGTCTAAGTTACACCATTGAATCATAGACTCTCGTTGGTGGGTTGTCTATGGCTGAATCTATTAAAAGTCAAAATGTCCACATGAATGTCTGTAGCAATAGAATAAGTAATATACAACGTACTAGTAAACCATGTTGAAAACTATAGAATAGTGGTGGACATGCTATAAAATGAACTCAGACTTAGGGAGTCAAGGTTAGGGTACCAGTAGAGATAGGCTCCCTAACTTGAACCTCGACCCAGAGTTGCCATTAGCTACATGTAATGTACACCCTCACCCAACAAAACAAACGGGGGGCAAATGATACTGCATGTTATTCAAAACAGATTACTACGAAAGTATATCCTCTTTGATGGTTATATGTATTTCTCCACCTATGTTCATTCTAAGATAACTTAGCCTTATTTCACACAGAAGTCTCATATTTAAAATAATCTTTTTTGATGCATTGCTATTAAAACCTGGTTTAATAATGGCTAATTCAGTCTTCTTTGGCGTCTGCTAGAAGAAATAAATAAATAAACATAACGTCATCGCATGTATTAGCTAAACATTCAAACGACTGCAGCATATGGCTGTGAATATGACAACAATTATTGGCAAATAACTAATTTTGTATGCGCAGCTATTTTTTTCTGAAAAATAAATAAATAAACCCATAAATCTGTTCTTTAAAAAAAGGGCGGCCATTATAAAATGTACCACATTGAAGCCTAACGCCCGGGCCTAACGATGCTGGAATCGTCGCGAGTCAGTGCACAACCGCTTTATCTTTGTCTATTTATAATACTAATTCAACAGAGCTATCCAATATCTTGGTTGTTTTTTCTCTACCTATTGTAAGATCTGTCAGTGATCAGAAAGCGTGTGTCAAATTACTACTTCAGAATGTAGCATAAAATGTGACTGGTCGGCTTAATGGTAGGGTAGGTTTATTCCCCGACAATACAGTCTCGACATGTTATGTTCCCCAGCCTCAGGCGTGATACCTGTACATCTACTAGTTGTTTGTCTTATTTGCAAGGTGATCCTTGATCAACAAATCTCCTCTTCGATAATGCATAGCTGTCATTTTTGGCGAGATACAAGTTTTTTTGTCCGTCGCACTACTTTGTAGCAACTCAGCCGTGTTGATTGTAATGATATACAGACGAACTGAACGAGAGAATATAAGGCAACAAGGTAAACTATGGTGGGTTGATACATTTAGATTTCGACGACGTTTGAAGTATAGTTGTAACTCTCGGCCTATCTGAATAATATAGTCTAATGTGGTATTGAAAGCTTGACTTAGTTACCGTCATTGGTTGAAGGGAAAATGAGTTGATGTGTAGACTTCACAAATTATCAAGAGACATGATATACAACAAATTGTTTATGTATTGGTGTAATTTTGGTATCATTTTCGCGAGTTCGAGTATTTCAAATATGAACAGTGATGTTAAATGTTATTCTTATTCTTCTTCTCCATCCTTCTCTCTCTCTCTCTCTCTCTCTCTCTCTCTCTCTCTCTCTCTCTCTCTCTCTCTCTCTCTCTCTCTCATCCTCTCTCTCATCAAATGAGATCCACTGTAGAGAATGTAATGTCTGGTTAAGTTACGAAATTTGATCAAATTGTACAACAGTGTCGGTTAACAGATAAATATAATAAAACTATACGGTACGCGATCAAGGTCGCAACTCAAGACTATTTTGTCAAAATAAGAGTTTCTGAAACTCTTTTGAACTTATTTGTTCAATGTGAGTAACTACACACCGTTTTTACGGCAGTAATATTGAAAGCACTCCCTTTAAGTGGTATATGGATAGTTTTGTTGTTTACCACAGTGTAAACAAGCTTCCCGAAACCTTGGTTCGTGTTTTATGCCTCTCAACACTGTATACAATTCCTAATAGATTCATGCAATGACACTTGAAATTCTGTAAACTACAGAGAAAATGCGAGACAAAGTTCCCCCTATTCATTGGACGTGGGAAATACGAGCAGCGAGTAGTTTTTTCAAGCGTGAAACAAAGTCTGGTTGGTCGCGGACGACCGTGTCGCGTTGCTTGTTTGAGCGGTACTGCGGATGGCTTGTTTCACTTGATGAGGCGTTCGCTCGAGTTGTTGTCGGAGTAAGTTGCTGTATCTAGCTAGTGTGAAACCGTAATATCCAAAGTCTGCTATGAGCTTGATAGCCCGATAAAACTTACATATATAATAGCTAGGTCTGTGATAACAGGAGATTGTCTTAGTTCACGTATCTTATATAACTTGTCGTAAATATCGTTAGATTGTACACCTCACTCATGTCATTTGTGACTGGTGAAGCGAAATACGAGTACGGGACTTGACAAGGTTGCCGAGTATACCGCATAACGAGGAAGACCCATCTATAACAGGTACTGCCTTCGAATAGTTATTATTTATATCATAATGTGATACTCTAATTGTGGGATTTTACCAAAGTGACACTTCTGGATTTTTCTCCTTTTTTGGCCAGATCATGTGTTTGAGCTGTGTTAATTTGGTCTTCGTCCCCGGCCGTCTACTCGAAGGTCAAATTGAGCGCGAGGAACGAGACGGGTTCGGGGACAGATGTTTCAGTGGATCCGAAAGCTCATATTTTTTAAATCTATAACAACAATATGTGTGTCCATGTAAAAATGATAATTCCTTACAATTATAGCCTCTTTAAATTCATTTTGACTTAGCACATGAAAAAAAAAAACTAACAACAAATTTCGCGTAAGACGCTAGAACAAACACGCTACTCTGTGCTAACCTATAGGGCCAGATCAGTTGAGTTAGAAACCCAACTCAAAAAGGAAATCTTCTTCAAATTGCGGCTAATAGTTTGAATGATCACTTTTGATCTCAAGAAACTGACACCAACTGTAGTATTGAAATATGTAAATTACGGAATGGTTCGAGGTCTTGATGACTGTGATTGGAAAACTAATCTGATTTGTTCTTGAGATACAGAAGTCAAACGTATTTACCTTCAATCGATAAATATCTTCTTTTATTTGTTTTGGAGTATTTAGATATTGACAAACTATGTTTCTGAGACTTTTCTCAAATCTAGATAATATGTCAACAATAATGGTTGTATTTCTTTGGGTCACGTGGCGAAGCAGACTGTCTTGGTTTGGTATAGTTGTTTTGAAAATTTGTTTTCGTTCGAATTTTAAAATTGTAATGTCTGTTTCTCAATTCTAAGAAAATATGTTTTATTTCTGGCCATGCCCAGTCCAGTCATGAAGTTTGAACATCCCCTACGTCTGTCTGTCTGTCTGTCTGTCTGTCTGTCTGTCTGTCTGTCTGTCTGTCTGTCTGTCTGTCTGTCCTTGTAGAGAGCGATAGCGTAAACGATTTTGAGAATGGTACTTGCAATGCATGTACTGAACTCATCTGCACTATGAGCGAAAACAATTTAATTTGTGGTGGGGAAAGCCATGTTATGACTTGACTCCATATCCTAATATGCCCGACCTATCAAAATATCACAGTTTTCTTCAAGTCTCCTAACTTTTACGTTGACGATCAAACCTCATCAGCAGCAAACAAAACACGTGTTCAGTTCAGTGTAACCATTACTTATTCTAACATTCCCATAACCCTAAATGTTTCAATCGCCTTCATTTATTCACAATCCAAAAACAGACTAATGTAAATACACGTATACGTCTAACTGAATATTCTAAGACTAGTCTTGCTTTAATTTCAAATAACCCTTCACATCCCTAAAGGTCAAAGTATAAATTTACAAAACGCCAGCATAGAAGTTCCAACGTTGTCACGGTTCCAACTCGTCCTATTAATTCAGCGTAAAGATGTCGCAGGTTAAGATAACTAATACTAACACTCGACTCTCAAATTTCGATGGCAGTTGAGAAATGACCCTAACCGATGACATACTTTTTAATTTTCGTTATTTTAACCCTAACGCCGACAACCTTCTCGCTTTTCTTTTGATGACGTCACACTTCTTAGCCATACCAGTCGCTCGATAAACATTTGTCAACATTGGCCAAGCCTAGATATACAAAATAGTAAAAACAGGTCAACACTGTATTTTTTTGGAGATTGATTTCACCCGCATAATGCAGGTATCAAGATGCAAACATTAGTACGTGACAAAATAACTAACGGTTTAGAAGTAACATATCACAGAACATAGAATTCTGAAATATCATAAAGTGACCAATTAAAATAGAGTTATTTTAAAAAATACTGACAAAAGACATTTTAAATTCCGAGGGTTTTCTTAAGGACCAAATATTGAGATATTAAAGGAGACATGACAAGATAACCATGTGTTATGTTATAAATCATGTATGTTGTTTACATTGTAGTACATTCTGTAAAATATAAATACAAGTCGACCATAGAACATGGTGAACTTTCTGTTATGTCTATCGGACAATAGAAATTGACATCACCAGTTTCATTTCACGGGTCTTATTGGGATTGGTTGAATCATGTCATAGGTTATGCGGTGATCCAATACATGCACACAATCATTTGTAACTGGGTAATTAAATCCAGGCGTGGTTCATAGTGGAATTCTAACACTGTATACTAATTCAAAGAATTGCTACTTTTTTTTATTTTTTGGTTAAAACCACCAGGTGTGTCAGGCGCACCAGTATTTACATTCACATAACACAAATATTTAGGAGTCGTACTTTGTCCTTAGAAAGGTGACAAGGGGATTTTGATATATGATGACGTCACAGTGACGTCAAGATTTATATCGATTTCATAAAACAGGAAATTACTCTCAAAGACGTGAGTTATTCTCTTTGTAGCTAAATGTCGTGACTACCTTTGAAATTGACATTATACAAATGTATATGCGTGCCGACGAAACCAATGGCAGCGCCGGTAACATGTGGATTAGGGTTGGCTATATTTGCATCTTGTGTATACAAAGCTTTCAAACGAAATCGACATAGGAGGAAAACTGTAATCTGAGACAATTAATAGGACAAAGTAAGTCATTAAAAAGTGTTTGTTTGTTTGTGTGTTCGTATTACGTCTTAAGACTTCTACCCTGAAACAAATCATACAATAATACATTCTGTTGTATTGATAGTGGGAGAAAAAGTTCGTCATTTAAAACCAAAACATAAATTTCAGTTTTGAAAATATTGACTATGTTGTATTTGAAATGACTGTTAATGATGAACTTGATGAATGATGTGTCTAACATGAGGGGTTGTATAAACACTGCAAGTAGCGTTCCATGTTCTCGTGATCAAATCGTAGCCATCGCCCCCAGGCACGGACAATCAACTTTCTCTCATCAGCTACGCATTTTTGGCACGAGGAACTCAATCTGCAAAGTTTGTATCGTAGCCAAATCATTCAATTTCTGCAGTGGGCCATGAAGAAAGAATCGCCTTTATACCATTGGCTGTTCACAACCAACAGCTTTCGATTCACGAATGCGCCGGAACTTTGTCTACTAGTCGAGTTGAAATTTGCATATTATTAATGACGTCACAACTTGGTGGTTTTTAGCGTTATTTTCTTACATGTCGAGTGTGTCGTGACATGCAGGGTTGATAAAATGTGCACACATAAGCATAATTCGGACGACTTCGGATTCTAGACAATGTCATGTTAATAACGTATGAAAGCTTGGATTAACAAGTTACACGTACTGCAATATTGTATGTGAGTATACACATTTCTATTTACTGATGCCATCGGGAACATATTTCATGTTTAATAGTAAAGCTTCTATAGCAGTGTTTACATTTTCTGCAATGTTGTCTCGTTTCTTCTGCACGCGATATTATTTGTTGGTACATGTAGAAAAGACTGAATTAACACGCGAATGAAGGCGGTATGATCGATGCTATTTTTGTTTGAGAATTTTGCTGTGCCACACGTGTCTTTATGTATTTGATCATATCGATGGTGATCTATGAGATAAACGATTACGACTATAGTCGATATATGTACAACGTAATACTAATTTAATGAATAACGTACCATCACCTGTCACATTTGTACATCACGTGACATATGAAACATTTACAGCACCTAGACCTATACTGAACGGAAATTACAGACCGTGTCGACAGGCGTCGTCTGGGTGTGCACGAGTCTGTTCTTCACAAAGGCTTAAAATAAATGAAATGTTGGGGCTTGAATTGGTAACGGTGTAATGATAGTGTATTGTAAAAATAGGAACGTTATTGGTGTCTGGGTCCTTTATTAACTGATGGGTTGGCAACACATGGTGTCTAATAGATAGGTTACACAATCATACAACAGGTTTACACGACTTGTATATGTTCAGTGTTCATGTTGAATACTAACTACTAAACACTGTATCTAGACTACCAACTTAGCAGTAGTCCAGGACACATAGACTACTAAACACTGTATCTAGACTACCAACTTAGCAGTAGTCCAGGACACATAGACTACTAAACACTGTATCTAGACTACCAAATTAGCAGTAGTCCGGGACACATAGACTACTAAACATTGTATCCAGACTACCAACTTAGCAGTAGTCCAGGACACATAGACAACTAAACACCACATATAGACTACCAACTTAGCAGTAGTCTAGGGCATATAGACTACTAAACATCAAGCATTTAGTTAACGTGAAATTCGCGCTCTAGAAAGGGGTAGTGGTAAGTTGCAATAACCGTAGAAGCTCAGAAATATGTTTTCGACACATGTGGGTGTTGGACTGCGAGACAGAAACAGTCGATTGGGTCCTTCTGCTATATCCTAACACTATTCTCATTTACAGTTCTGCGTAGATAGTGTCTACAGCAATATGTGGGTAGTGCCTACAGTCATTTGTGGGTACTGGTCTACAACAATTGACAGAGCGGGCAACGTTAACAAGAGAGGTGATTGTTTATAATCATTTAATGGACATTTCGTATAGACGGTCTGACCAAGTGTACCAATCAAATTCTTTCTGTAAAATATATTGCGGTTAGAATCTAGTTAAGATCCTGTTTCACCCCATATAGGTTGTATTACACTGAGCTTTCAACATTCCTCGTTGTAATGTTAAAACCACAAAAATTTACTCTGTTACAGTTAAAATCACTAGTACTACTCTGGCATTAAATTAGTCTTGTCAACCACATTATTTACATAGTCAGGGCTTCTCGTTGACAAACTGTGTATATTTGTAGTGTTGTTTTGGTGTGGTCTGTTGAAGGGTGTACACTTGTAATGATTGAGTTTCAACTGGGTCTGGTTTTTTTTTTCAAATTTGTTTTCGATTTTCGATTTCTGTTCAAGACTGTTGGTGTTAAGATGTCGATATTCGATTTTGTCTTCAGCAAGGTCCCGGATACCATAGTAATACTAGAGACAATGTAATAGCAACATAATCTCAAGATATTCTTGTTACGTTTCATTATTGTCATTGATATTGTTATTGTTGTTGTTGTTGTTGTTGTTGTTGTTGTTGTTGTTGTTGTTGGTGGTGGTGGTGGTGGTGGTGGTGGTGGTGGTGGTGGTGGTGGTGGTGGTGGTGGTCCGGGGATGGGGAATGGCTATAATGGCCACGGTAGTCCTGTTTTGTTCCCCAGACAGAAAGGAATTGATTTGCTTAATATTCATGAGACAGTACATAACTAAACTATTCACAAAGCCATATCCAATGAAATTCAGACACTAAGAGTTGATGTACCCAACATTTATTGCAAGACCAAATGGAATTACGAAGAGTCTACTAACTTATTCAGTCATTCTTATGTAATTAAGTGACAATATTGGCAATCATGGGTGGGTGTTAAAATATCAATTTTTATATATTGCTAGAACTCATGTAAAGAAAAGTGAAAACGTGAACTTCGTTTTACAAAAAAATTCTAAAACCTCTTCTTTCTTATTAAGCAGAAATATTGAGAAACTGAAAACGAACTTCGTTTTTTGGCCGTATATCCTATATTACCACCCTTCTCTCCTATGTAGTGTGTTCCACCCGCATTAGGATTTTGTATGATGTTTTACATTCATGATCTATCAGTTCAAACATAAATTAAAATTGGTTTTAAGAACAACTGCCAATAGTATTGTCTTATTCATTGAACCAGTACATAACGAAGGTTCATCTCTGTTCCGAGTCGACCAAGAAATGAAATAACAGAGTTTAACGTTGTTCCACTATTGTTGTGCGTTTGAATAATTTTTCGGAAATAGTTTGTTTTGAACACGCGAGCATATCACTATGCTGGTACTTTGAATTATTCACATGGTTCACATATTTCTTCTTTGTTATTCGTTTTGAGGAGGTGTGTGACAGTTGCAGAAACTGATCCAAGTGTACTGTACTATATCTAGTCATTACAGTTTGCAATGATATCTATTGAAATAACATATTGTCATTGTCTACATATTATCTTTATCGTATTTGCCTATATTAATAATATTATACAAGTCAATTATTTTCCTTTTCCTAACTTATCCCACTACTGGTTTTCTTCTATCTCCTTTCATTTCTCTTCTTCAATCTATGTTTTCTGTCTGTCTGTCTGTCTGTCTGTCTGTCTGTCTGTCTGTCTGTCTGTCTGTCTGTCTGTTGACCGTTTGTCCCTGTCTTGCTGACTGCCCCCCCTCTCTCTCTCTCTCTCTCTCTCTCTCTCTCTCTCTCTCTCTCTCTCTCTCTCTCTCTCTCTCTCTCTCTCTCTCTCTCTCTCTCTCTCTCTCTCTCTCCCCTCTATCTCTCTATATTGCCATACTCAAGAAAAACGGAAACGAATCACTTTCCTTTAAGCATCTTTTGTGCTTTATCTATTTCGAAATTTTGGTTTCATATTTACTCGCAAGAAAAAAAGTACATGATTTGTAAGTTTCTGCTGATGATTTTCAAAGTGACAGGAAACTGCAGGGTCAGACAATTGTATAAGTTGTTTTTGTTCAATAACCAGAAGTGCTATTTTCCACCAACGTTATCTAGAGTTACCAAGAAACAAACAGGAAATGTCAAATTCCCTTATCTGTCACTTATAAGAAGTCTTACAAAGCAGCGTATTGACAATGTTCGACAAACTTACAATGGTTGTCCTGACCCAATCACAATCAGATGTTCAGATTTGCATTGAGTATGTTCTTTATTTCATGTTAAGTCGTTCGTTGTTATGATGTTCAGTCTGTGTATAGACAAGCAAAAGATTTTCCCTGTCTTTATTCTGTGTTATGTTTGTTTTATGTTAAATCACAGACGGTGGTTATGACAATACTCTCCCTCTATCTGTCTCTGTCTGTCTGTCTGTCTGTCTGTCTGTCTGTCTGTCTGTCTGTCTGTCTGTATGTCTGCCTGTCTCTCCCTCTCCCCTCCTCTCTCTCTCTCTCTCTCTCTCTCTCTCTCTCTCTCTCTCTCTCTCTCTCTCTCTCTCTCTCTCTCTCTCTCTCTCTCTCTCTCAGATTTCCTCTCTATCTTGGCCACATTTAACCCCAACATTCATGTTACTTCGTTACAACTCGTAGACAAAATAAGTCATTACAATGTCTAAAACCAGAAACAAGCAATAAACACATTTGTCGTCAAAGTATTAGCCAGCATCCAATAACTCCGTTATTAGAAACACATAGTCGCAAACACCAGTATTCAATGACGATGCCAACTTTAAATACATGTGAACTCTTGTTCTGTTGATTGACGCTTTCAATATTGAGCCGGTAGTGAAAACGACATGAACGATTGCGATGTTGATTTCATCCATATACGTCACATATTTCAATAGAAATTAACATAAAATCCTCATTAGCTACCCGGAGTCGTATTAGACCACACCCAATATTGGCTCACCGTTCGGTGATGAGCGCATCAGGTAAAGTCTTATCTTTATTATAGGTTTTGGCGTAATGTTTTATTCGAATTTGCCTTTTTCGTCATCTTAGAGCTTCCACAGAAGTCCAGGTCTTATGTTTTGAACTCCGAATTTTGCATCATTCCCAAGAACAGTTCTTATGTGAAAACGAAGGCAACATTTGGGTGTTACATTACTTTAGTGGCCATATTGGAAACACTCAGGCTGGCGATGACGTCGATTATTTTATGATGATAACAACTCGATACGGACGGCAACATTTCAACATGTCGTCATCAAAGTTATCAAGTCTTCTTGTTGGAAACATCTTGTGTTTGTGAGAATTTCGTGATTTTTTTTTCATATACAGGAGTAAACGTTTCTGAATTGCCCAGAATGGGAACTTTACCGTTACATTAGTAGTACGTTCAGTCACGTCTATCGCGTACCGAGTCAGGGATAGAAGTTATGAATTTTTGATAGCTGTCTAAATTGATGGTATTATATAGGCCTATTTCAACTGTAAGTGAACGTGGGTTTATTTTATCTGGCAATACTTACCACACTCATTGAGGCCATTTGCAAGATTAGATTTTCCTAAGTCAAGGTCTCCATCGAAGTTTTACAAGACGTCGGACATTGTCAATAAACTTGCCGAGTTTTTTATACCTTGCACGACATGTGAGGTCTTAAGAGTGAACGATTCTGACACGCTTGTTGAGTGTACAATTGGTTCAAACGTGGCCAGATATGAAGCAATGCATTGGCTGTATTGTATTCTCCAAATGGCTTGTAACAGGACCAATACGAGACTATTGTGTAGAACTCACACCTAAAAGGACTTCACTAAAAAGCCGTACGTGTCTATAGCCATCACTTTGTATATGTATGTTGATTTTATGGTTAAGTATCCACCTTCATCAGGTCAGTGCTGTCACCAAAAGGTCACATAAGATCAAACTTCAAATCATCCTTATTGTGAGGTGAAAATGGCGTATGTTTGACTGCACTTCAAGTCGAAACATTATGTGAGTCTTGGCGAGTCGTACAGTGTTATATGGATTGGATACGAAAGAGAGAGAGAGAAAGAGAGACGGACAGGGAATGTGTACCACCTGGTAGTGTATTCAATTTCAGTCTCACATTTTAAATCATTCCCCTGCTACTGTGTTCACCATTGTCTAGTTACTACTCAAATTCACCACGTCTAGGTCACTATATGTTTTAGGTGAATTGCGACTCACTGCTTGTCTGACCCCGATTCTAATGTCAATCATTCCAGGATGTTTAGAAGAGAAGCCGAGCTGAAAGACTGTACTTAAACCTTCTTTTCTTATGCAGGGTTTCTGAACTGTTGGTTAGGACCATAAGTTGAGTGACTAGTTAAAGTGTGACGGAGCAGATACCACTCTACCGTATTACACAGCTAGTGACCAGTGAAAGTGACGGAGCAGACACCACTCTACCGTATTACACAGCTAGTGACCAGTGAAAGTGACGGAGCAGACACCACTCCTGTATTGCTAGTTAACATTGATGTAGAGCTTCGTTCTTGATTGCTGGTATGTGAATTTTCATCTTTTTTCAATTTATGTCTTCCAAACTTTACAATATTATTTTGCGTTGAACTTGTAACAAACTTAACCCCAAAAGGACGGAAATCTGACAAAATTATCATTAACGTCATCAGCATGTCACGTCATGCACCGTCGTCACACCGCAAGTCAACACCGTCGTCACACTGCACAGTCAGCACCGTCGTCGCACCACACAGTCAGCACCGTCGTCGCACCACACAGTCAACAGTCATCACACCGCACGGTCAGCACCGTCGCCACACGGCATAGTCAGCGTCTAAGCTTACAAAACACCTTCTCGTTCCCCATATTTGTGATCAATATATAAAATCTACACGAGGTGTACTGTCTAATGTCTTTATAACCATTACCACGTACCCTATGGTATTGTTTTGTTTGTATTTTAAAAAGCATGATTGTTTTTCTTCACCATTGAACGTTCAACTCTTCTCCCTAGGGGATATTTCTTCTATCAACTCTATCAAGGATTGCTATTAGAGGTAGCCCAGTCAACGCCTGGTTGAAAAACCGGCTTGAAAAGTTATGTTTTGACCACAAACATCTCATACAATCAGATAGATAGGTAAACTATGTTTATGATCATGTGTTGAACGACTATATCTCCATTTACATTATCGTATACTTCAATAAAACTGTATAAGAGAATAACAAGAACGTCGGTTTAATAAATTTTGATGTTTATCTTCAGTTATATTCTTTAAAGCAAGGATACTTTTATTTCCTGTGGTGCAAAACCAGAGTTTTATGATGTTGACCAAGTTCTGTTTTTGTAGTTTAGGGGTTTTTTTGCGACAACCCTAGACCGATGTTGCCTTGAAGTTCAATGAGTGTTTGTACCCTTGGTTCGTGCAATTATGCGTGAAATTTGACCGTTTCCCTGGTGGAGTAGCGCCATATCGATTCCTCGTCGAAACTTTGTTGTACTTTTATCCGACAAGGGCGTTTAATTACGACTTCAAACATGTTAAGTCCTCCACCAGTTAACTAAACATAAATACATGGGGCAGCCTGCGTTGTGATGAAATGTTCTTGCGACAGGTGTTGTAGAGGGGTCGGTGTGGTTTCAGTTACATCTAAAACAGGTCGACGTGGAACGCAAAGGAACTCTACACCAAATAGGTACTGTGAGAAGTGGTCTAAAAATGTCATATGCATGGAATCTTTTTGGTACAATATTCAAATTAAGACGTTCATTTCACGCTACACTGTTCATCCAAGTTACTGTAATTGTTGGCAAAAGTGGTTCCCACAATTTCACATTCGTTCGATTAATTGTTCTTGATAAAAATGCATGGTGATCGGACATGGTGACTTGTCCATCAATTCTTCTTTTGAAAACCATTCAAGTGGTGATGATAGGTAAGATCTCCAAATGTGTGTGCAAGGAGGGAAGATTCTCAGACTAATGTCAACCCGTACATGTTACCCTGTAAAAGTGGCACAAGCTCAGTTAACAAGAATTCTTACTTAGACACAAACTGTAACTTTTGTGAAAATACTTATGTAAAACCTCAATTAAAGGCCAAAATTTCAATCCCATGTTCTCGTATTAGTGTTGAGTCATGAGGATTACATGGGATTATTCTTTTGTTCTGGGCCATTATTCTAATATATTTCTTTTGTTCTGGGCCATTATTCTAGTATTATTCTTTTGTTCTGGGCCATTTATTCTAGTATAATGTAATTATCCATTTATACTTTCTAGAGTACTAAAAACTAATTGTATCGACGGTGTTGTTGGTACAGTTGATGACACTACCTACTATAAGGCTTTCCTAAGATTTTTACTTGTAAACATATTCTAAATTATGGCATCAAATCATTTGCATAAAATGGCTACATATCAGGTCTGTATTCTGCCAATAGCAAAATGATGGTTAGGTATTGGATAATACAATATAGTTACTTTGGAACGGTAAATTGGAAATGAATCCGACCTTTCGATCCATCTAACTATGGACATTGCTCACGCTCTGAACAATATATTCTCCGTGGTTCAGTATGTTCCGATGAGTAGTAGGTTGTAAGTGATTTCAATAACCATCAAAATTTGCTCATTCCTCAAAAAATGTGACGCTATAAACCCGCGGAATATTTAGTTGAACGAAATAATGTTATTTTCATCACATAAAATTGAAATATCCATTCATGAAAATTCACCCTCCTCCACCCACCCCTTGAATTATATTTCGTCCACAATTTCTTACGACTACCATTTTTGTGTTTAAAACGAATTGTTCCAGAACAAAAAAATATTTTATTCGCGTTGTCTACAAACTCATGTCAGTTTATAACAAATACTTACTGCATTAAAAGATAAAACTGAAATACTCAGTCTTCACCAATATGGAGTTGAAACATGACAAACTGAATGGTGAGGAAATAATAGTTATAAAATCGTCAGTACACGACTAAATGATGAATAGTTAGAAGTAACGAGTCCTTGAAATAACATTATTCCATTCTAGTTTGCAATGTGCTATGTCGAGCCTTGACAACCAGATGTCATAGGTGTCTGTTTAGAACCTCAATTTACGCCCTCTTTTAGTACTTAACAACTGATTTTTAAAATTGTACTTACTTCATGTTTAATTCCAATCTAAGATGACATAGATTCGTAGGAAAAGTTTTCAAACAACCAGAAAATTTTGTTGAAACATGCGATGTTTTGTAAACTAAGTGAAAAGGGTAACAGCGTAACAAAGTTCGCACTTGAAATCGTGCAGTTATTTCTGCGGCTCATATCAAATTTACACAGGTTCGTAAACATCAATTGTTTGTGAACATTCTGTGGGAGGGAGAGGCACTGCGAGAGACGAAACCCGAGAACTACCTGTTAAAGCTAGGTTTCCTATACGTGTGTCCTGCCTATAATCTTTTCACACAGTTTTGGTATGATGTTCAAATGCCCGTCGTTGTAACCTTTACACGTCGTGTCGATTGATACTTGACGCGTTCAGTTCATCCATCGAGTATACAGCAGTCACCTAATTTTGGTAGCGCAGCAACACTCGCCATTTGTCCTGTACAGCAATTATTTTTGTTGATAAATAACACACAATTTGTATCAAAATGTTTACGTTAGGGTCTTGCAAAGGTCATGGGGTCATTTGTCTGGTAGATCCTAGGGCACATATCCCCAGATTTGAAGTGTGAAGTTTATCTCGTCCCAAGTACGTAAAACACAATCTAAGAACGATAATATCGATACCATTTTTATTTATAATCCTCAATATTATGTTTATGATAATATCAAAATTAGAGCAAGAGGTATTTCAAGAAGACATTAGGCTGACATTGACGTCATATTTGTGTAAAGAAAAGGGTAAGACAGAAGATAAAAGTGTTATTAAAGGGACACAGTCTGTAACACCAAACGTTATTAAAGGGACACAGTCTGTAACTTTATTGTCGGAAAACTGTTATTAGACAGACACGGATTATAACTTTATCGTCAGCAAACCAAGCGTTATTATAGGGACATAGTCTGTAACTTTATTGTCGGAAAACTTAGACACGGATTATAACTTTATCGTCAGAAAACCAAACGTTATTAAAGGGACATAGTCTGTAACTCTTCTGGTTATGTTTGATATTAAAATATACCGATTTTATTCAAAATTTATGTTTTGAATACATGTTTTATTTTTGTGATCTAGTCTAGAGTTAGTCATAGCTTGTTTGAATAAAACGTTGGTCCGTAGATATAAAAAAAATATAGATTAAAGTGAGATTTTAAGATAGAATAAAAAATCTAAATTTAATATGATAACGCTGTTTTCAAATCAGATATTATAAGTACTCATATCATAATTTCGTGCGCTATTTGCACATAAAAAGATTTCCCAATAACAAATGATTGCATTGGAGAGGTCAAGCATCATACTAACGAACGTGTGTATATCAGCACACCTGCGCAGTGAGTCGAATCGAGTTTCATATGGCTCAATCATCACTGTATTTGCATAGCCCAACTCGTACTGGTTGTATTACATACATAGGTCACAATTTCTCCTGACCCTTCCTTGTTAGTTAAATTATACAGAATCTGAACACGCAAGTCGCAACGTTGCCGCTGGATTAGAGCTTAGAAGAGTGTATTTAGCAATGGAGTGAATGTTCCGTGCCACTGCACAGAGCTTACAAACACGAAACAGTCCCGAGTTTTAAAAAAGTAGTGTTTGACGATACCGCCACCGCCATATTATTAGTGAAATGTAACAGGACACCGAAAAGCCTTTCAATTTTTATGACAATTTATTTACAATGTAATATTTTGTATGCGTTTATCGCACAACAACGCTAAAACAATAAAACATACAATATCCTTCAAGTTTCTAAGATAGTGTGATCTTCTTTCTAAGACAGCGTGATCTTCTGCAGATACATGACCGATTTGGAATGATTCTCCCCATCAACTTTCACGCTAAAATTTGCGAACACTATTTTGTTTTCGTGCAAGTTTTCGACCCATCATCTTTTTATTTTAAACAAATTAAGATAAATTAGTTTACATTTTGGTGAAAAACGATATAATTTCAATGAAATGCCAGGATGAGGTGACCAACAGGATGGCTGCACGTTTTGACTAATTGTAAAGTGAATATTGGATTAGGTTAGCACTAATTATCGAAGAATCAACTTATACATTAAGGCGTGCCATGTTGACCCACTTTGTTACGGTATCAAAATGCACACTTAAATATGCTGGTTTCTATGACAACAACAAAAACCTGCTCACTGATAAAACATTCAGAAAGTCAACTGAAAACCACAAATTGCAATGTATCCATAAGCTCTAGGCGCTACTTATGTGTGAAAGCGATAGTACTTCAACTTTGGTTGTCATTTAACAATTCCCACTTAGTTTCCCGGGGCGGACACTTGGTTTGCAAAATGCCAGGCGCTGCGAAGCCTTTGATGTTAGTAGAAGGACGGATAAACTACGGAACACGTCTAGCTTTTTAGTGAGTGGTTTTCCGACGTATTAACACGCCAACTGATATGGAACATTAGTTCGAAGGGTTATATCTAGATCGTCAAAAAAACCTCGAACACCGACAACAAAAATCTGTGAATGTAGATTGTACGTCGCCCTGGAGCTCTCTTGGCAAAGCGTATTCAATCGGCTAAACGGTAAGAGATTACCTTTCACAAAATCTCCTTTCATTTTCTGGTCTACTGAGCCTACGTCATGATTGCCGAGGCATGCTTGCCAGGGCAGACGGTTATGGCGTGGGTCAGCCACGGTACAAGTGAGCAACTCGTTGGAAGAAAATGTGAGAAATTCCGTAAATGATGAATTCCCGGGTCGCGTTGCACCTTTTCGGGTCTGATGTCTACGGATGGCTACTCTGTGTAATGGTTTCCACATGAAAGAACTGCATCAGTTGAAAACTTTTACAATAATAGGGTGAAAGGTCACAAGTCAGGGGTCATTTCCCACAGATACGTTGTTTGCTGGGGCTGAATTATTAAAATGATCTTTAGATATGATATATGCGTTTACTTCTGAATGTTTGGACACGTGATGGACACGTGAACACAAGTACATAAATACGTTGAGATATTCAGCTGCATTTCACCAACCAACCCCCAGAAATGTCAGTACATGGCCGAGATAGGAATACTTCTGGAAATGTTACATGATCAAAGACGTCGACTCTAAATGTCGGCAGTACTAGTTGAGTGAAAACCATTGTATAAAAAATAATGAATCATGTTATGCTGGTGTTATGTTTCATTGTCTGGAGTCCTACACGTGTTACCAATACACTCACAAATTAGTCTGATTATATTAGAAATACATACATACATACATACATACATACATACATACATACATACGTACGTACGTACGTACGTACGTACATACATACATACATACATACATACATACATACATACATACATACATACATACATACATACATACATACATACTCTCTTGTCTTTATGTAAATAGATATATTTTCTAAATCTAAAATGAATGACCAACAAACACTCCAAGCAATAAGTATCTTGAAATAGAAAGACTAGTAATTCATGTTAACGATTTTTCAGAATGGATGTTTTAATCTGATGTGCCGGGTTAATTTTTCATAAGATGCAAAACACAGCAAACCATATAATCGAGTAAAGGAAGACGCTATGTGATACACACCATAATGATATTTCGCTGTGATACATCATACATACAAACTTAGTTATTGGCTACGAGTGTTTGCTTTACAAATGTTCATTGAAAGCTGGAACTTTAATTACTATATATGGCTTAGCGTCCCGCGTGTCTCCTGTCAAGGATTTTTATAAGGAATATGTTATTATATTGTACTTTTCTTGACAAAAGTTGTGATTTTAACCAGATTAATACGAGTGAATACTTAAATCAGAGTTAATTAAGGTAACTGTTAAAGAACTAGTCCTAGCCCCTAAAAATACAATATAACAACGAAAAGAGGTTATGCGGTCAATTTAGTGCCCAGTTGAATAAAGCATTGCGTGAGATAACGTTAATTGATTTAGCTTAGACACTACGCTGATTCCATTGTCATGTACGTCATTCAAATTATTGTCGCTGGGTACGTGCTAATAAGAGCAGACTCGTACTTTCACCTTAGATGAATCATACAGTCTGTCACTAAATGTCGGAACACAATACGGCTCTACATCTCATCTTCTTAATTAATCGCCATCTCACTACTTTATTCGTCCAATTTTTCGTCCCCATAGCAAATGTTTGGATTCACAAGGTAATCAATGCACACACTGGCCTGGAAGAGATTTGTGAATGACGTCACCATCCAGACTATAAATGACGTCATCATCCTATTATATTCATATATCCTTTCATTTGCCTGGGACTCGTTTGCATAGAAGTGGTATTGGTTTACACTGTACTCAATAGTTCTACAATATTATCATTGCTGACATTAGATCCTGTTATCCCAAAGTTGATCGTCACATCCGGGCTACAGAATCAAATGTTTCAGAACCAATTTTTTTTGGAAATGATATTACTTTCAAACCAAGTTATAACATGACTGGATTGATAATGGTCATTTTCGTTGCTTCAATCTAAAAGAGATTTGTGAAGAATAAAAAATTACAAAGAAATTATTTTGTTAACCAATTTGATTTTCGGTAATCATATTCATGTTCTTTTTTGTATTTCTATTTGTCGTGCAAGTACGAATATGTGGCCATTTCCTCGAGGAAATCTTGAACAATTAAATATATTGAAGATCAAACTTCTGGTATGACCGAATGTACAATGAATATGTCTTTGACGCCAATCTAAAATAAAATAGATGTTTCTCTAAAGAGAAAAATAGAAAGAAAAAGATAGATACATACTGATTAACATCCTGGTTCTTGCGATAAAGACTCATTTGAACTGCATTGTCGATCTAGTGATTGTAATCTTTACGAAAACATGGAATTACCAAAATAGGTCATCTGTGCTATTTACAAATCATACGTGTGCAGTACAATGATAACACGGGTCTTGCGTGTTAGGTGAAAACCAGTCCCGTCAACGCGGAATAGAAGTTTGATCGATGAAGATAACATATCAAATATTGCATTTTTTGAAGAAAATGTTTCAGCGGTGTGTACCTAGTTTCTTTTTAATTACATACATACATACATACATACATACATACATACATACATACATACATACATACATACATACATACATACATACATACATAGGCAGTCAAATCACAAGAACTGGCATGAATGCTGATGGCAGATGACTCAATCTTAAACTTAAAATGGATTAGATAAGATGTGGTTGTCATGGCAACACTGTAGATGAAACTATTGTGAGGTATCAAATGTTTGATGTCAAATTTACGGACTATGAAAATTGCAAGTCATCTGTTGTGATATGTGAAACCATTCCGTGAGAAGAGTGCATAGTTAGAGTATTACTCACCGCAAGCTTTTCTAAGGACGCACTGACTATATATATATATATATATATGCACGTATTAAAGGCTAGATAAAAAAGTCATTACTACACAGTTCATGCACTCTGATGGACTTAAAATGTAAGCCGCATAGTTCAAGGTTATAGTTTATCCTTCAAGTGTTTAAAAAGAAATCATATGCAATTTTGTTTGGTCCGGGGGGGGGGGGATTTTGGCTACATATTAAACCTGCACTAGCTGCAACTTGGACATTTTTTCATCAAATAACCAAACATTTATTGACTAAAATTTGGTCATTAACTTTTTAAAAAGGCACTACATCTGTTAATTAATGGTCAATATTATATATAGTTAACGTCGTGACAAGTTTATATCTTGAGCAAAAGCTCGGTTTTGAATCTGTCACAATGTTAAAACTATACTGATTGTAACTGGAGTATAATTTTTCGATCAAACAACCACAATCTGTTCACTGAAAATTGTTAAAATACCCATAATACTTTGTACTTGTTAACAACATGTCGTGATCACCGTTGAGGTAGGTGCTTTTTTGGTTCGGACCCAAAAATCAATTTGATTTGTTTATCGTGTATACAGCTGCAAAAATATACGCTTACCTTCAAGTGATACAATAATGTTCACTGTGTACAGTATTACGTCTCAGTTATTGTAACTAACATAACATTATTTTTAAACCCATTCCAGTTGCATCTTTAAAAAGCAGATTCTAAATACTGAAGTATACTTAACTGTCACTTGTTATTGGCAAAACTCAAATCTGTATTCAGCAATACTATAGAAGCAATTCAATGACACAACAGTATATCTATACAGTGTAAAATACTGTTAATGCCATCGATGCCATGTATCTATAGTAAATAGAAACAAACAAAGACAATACAGATTTTGTCCTGGTTGCTTTAGTTTATGTCTAGGGAGTCAGGAAAAGTCACTTTCATTACTCTACATCACGTGACCTCTTTAAAAAAGAGAAAGAAAATTATCCAAGTTAGCCATGAACTGACCTCTATACATTGGGGTATGGAATTCTTGGTATGGTGCCCAATTACCTATGCTGATATCATCAGGGCTCCGGTATCTATCAGTCTCTCTACCTAATCGACCTGTAAGGTCATGCATGTAGAAACAATAAATACAGACACTAATGCTATTGATGACATCAGCATAGGTAATTAGGCACCATACCCAGAATTCCATATCCCTACTGTTCTGCAGTTGGTTCATGGCTAATTTGAATAATTTTATTCTCTAATCTTTAGTCAAGTCACATGGTGGTAAAAGTGACTTTCCATGACTTACTGACATCAACTGCTAATGCATTTAGGACGAAATCGGCCTTGTTTTTGTTCCCAATTACGCTATTTTAGAGTTAGTAGTTAAATAAAGGTTTTGTAAAGTATTTTCACTTGAGTAAAAAGGGTTTAAACTCAGTTGTTTATCATTTTATTTAGATATAGTGTGGATGTTTATTACAGAAGTACACTGCTCAATTACATGAAGTAAATGATTGCTTCCTAAACACATTCACGCCTAGCAATATAGAAAAGTTGAATTTTCGAATGTGTGGAATATTGCACATGCGCAGTTTGATGAGACCGGTTATCAAAACTAAAAGAGGAAAAGTTCATGCTTGGTTAACAGTTCAAACAATTGATGACACTATGAAAGAAATTTGTCAAGTCGTCAATTTTATGATGAAAAGACACTGTGACGTAAATACAGAACTTTTCTAAATACTTTCCATGCCACGGTTTTAGTACGTTCATAATTTTCTATTCACTAATTTCTGCAATATATCATTTCGTTACGTGTGGAAGTAAATGGTGGTTGTGTAGAAAGTTGACCTAGAGGTCAAACGATACGTACCTTGTCCGTCGTATACATGTATTACCATATGTAGACATCATTAATATTGTGTTACATTCATACTGCTAATTGTCCTTCGTTTTTCCACTGATATAATATCAATTTATACAACCACATAAAAAAATAAAAAGTAGCAAATTTCAAATATTTGCCTTGGTTCAGTAATACTATGTTTTAACAGATACAACAATTATGATAAAATATACCCATCACAAAATAAATGTTTGTTTATTTAGTTTTGTTACAGTTTTGTGTTGCCCTATATTGGGAGAGGATACTTCGAGATACGTAGTTGAACTGCACCACATTAATCAATAGTTGTGGTTCTTTCTAATTGAAAACAACATTTACTAGTTGTAAATTCAGTAATAAAGATTCACTTCCCCAACTGAGAGTGGTTTAAAGTAGCAAGGTTACAACTGTTCTTTCTCACAAACGTCATCATGAAATAAGTATATTGGGTCAGTGTGCCGCGTACTTGTCCCGCGGATAGAACATGTGTCCTTGTAAGTGTGTCTGCTGTGGCACAATTTTAATTGGAGTAACGAACATCCTACTGAGCCCAGCCTCCAGAGTAAATCTGTGTTTGTCGAACTTACTTAGTTAAAGTTGAAGTTCAAATGACCCATAAAGAGTGGCGCTGGCTAGATGTAGCTTATTTAATCACCCAACTATTTATCTGGAATAGATCAGTTCTCTTTTTCGCAAATATGGTATTGAGGGTCAGCGTGGCAACACCTTTAAAGAAGCGTCTGACCACAGTCCCTCCATCACTGGTCTGACATGGCCCATCGGTTGATATACTAGTAACCCCTTTCTCCGGAAAAAAATGGTGACCTTGTAAGTAAGCATACCTTTGTATTTGTACATGGTCGTGGGACAAAGTCATGACTTTGTGCAAAATGTTAAAGTTTCTTTCGGCAGATGTAGTAGGCATATCAGGCTGTATCTTTGACATTCACCACATGCACTTATCAAACATATTGCACAAGACTGCACACCATCCAGGTTATAAAACTCGAAGCCATGTCTGTGGATAGGTTACGACAGGGTACGAGTTTGCAGAACATTGTTTTAACTCTCATAGCCTCGTTAGAGAAACAATGTGTTGTGTCATTTGGTATCCTACGATTTGGGGGGGTGTGATACGGACTACATGGATGATTCAGTAGCCAGCTTGAGTGTGCGTATACTACAATTACTTGGCATATCGGCGTTGATTGAATTTTACGAGAGAGAGAGACCAGAGAAAAAAAGACCCAATATTATACGATACTCTGAGTTAATTTGCATGACGGGTCTTGCCCCGGGTCCTACCCTTTGAATGGAAAGCTTCTCTAGTTTCTCCTACCGTCTTTCCATCTCGACGTTCCCGGGTTGCTAGGATCATTTAATTATAAGGTTGCATTCCGTGTTCGTGACATTTGTAAAGTTTGAAATGACTGGAATATCTAGGCTCTTATAGCCGTGAAGTCAGTGGCATAGCAGAGGTAATTGAATGTCTCAAAGCATGGGAGGATTAGTAAAACCGCGACCTGAACGAAAATACTTTCTGCAAATCTGAATCGGGTAGTTTCCCAAAGAACGGCTCGAATGACCGACTCACCCGGCATGTGGTCATTACGCGAGAATTTGCCACGTTGTTCTAGCCTTTTCGGTCTCGTCACTACAGATGGCAAAAGAATAAGTCTGTTGTTGGGGAGATTTAGCGTGTCCGACATTAAGACACCGAACACTGGATAATCTCAGAACCTGTGACTTGTCTTTGTCTATGCATCTGTTACTTACTCCAGCACCACACATCAATGATATATGCTACGCATGCGCGCTGATATGACTGTCAATCACACAAGACGAGCTCCAGTAGCGTAGTTGTGCATGTACTCGTCAAGGGGATGGTTGCAGCTCCCATGCCCTCTTCAACAGCTCAAGAAATATCTTGTTTTCGCGCCGTTTTCATGTTTCTACAGTCGGAGTCAGGTAGGTTATTTCACTCTCTGCCGTAAAAGTGTATCAGGTATAGCATCAAGTAAGTAGTTTGCGATGATGGATATTTTATTTGCGACTGTCAGGTCGAACATCTAACGTACGTACATGTGCCTCCAAAATCAAACGATGCTACTGGGTCTCACCATACAGACGGTGATGGACAAATTTAACTTCGGAGTTCGTCAGATTTAGATGAAAGACCCGTGTTGGTGGACTATCGTTTATTACACGGATTGTGTAAAAACTGGCTGTCGACTTTCGACTGGATGGACCGTCCTCATTCATTTTCTGGAAAGTACTGATCGGAGACTTCATAAAGGAAGGAATAGATAGGCACGTATTGAGGAGAGTGCATGCACGATTCAACTACAGCGATACTATGCCGCTATAAATTGTCTACACTTTAAGTGGCTCGAAACATTGCTGTTTACGGAGACCCTGATTTGTTGAGATAAGACCGATCACGTCTATCGAGAACTTGGCAAACAACCAACCCATCCAACTGGGTTTGTTGCATCCGTTCAAGGATTCTCACCATTACTCGACCGAGTTCTCACGATACATTGATGTTACTTTGCTTACGTTCACAAAAAAGACCAAGTGCATATACTGAAAAGGCGTCAAGTTGTGTATGAAGGTCATAGTCTCGTTATAGATTAGCAATACAGCTTCTAGTTTTACTTTATCACAGCGTAAATGTCAACCTTGAGGTATGAACACGGCACATTGACGATGTCTTGATTGTCGAAACGGCGTCTTAGTCGTCATCGCTAGTCTCATCCGATGCATCGTCAAATAATTGCTAATCTTTTCACAGTCGTTGAGTAGCGTCTTATCTTTGTCAGCAGTTTCTCTGAGATCCTACTATTAGAAAATAATCTCAAACTACCGATGTACAATACCGTTCTCATGTCATTCACACAACAATGACCCGCTTGTTAAAAACAGCTGGTAGGGTTCCTGTTATCAGCTGATGTCTTGTGGGGTGTCTTGTGTCGATTGGTTGATAGTTTACGATAGCTCGTAACGTTTATGTTATCACCACAGACGGTAAGGTTCACCGTTACAGTGTACATTTTGTAAAGAAAAGGATCGTAGACATACCACCCGTAGACCGCAACATTTACTAATACTACAAAACCGTAAACGGAACGGTATATTTTCCCAAGAGACTTTGTAAAGGAAACACCAACTTTACAATGTAACGCTCACTTTCAAAAGGAACACATTATTTTTTCCCAATGGCTTCGACTTAGATCCAATCCGATCACATTTCATGGCTGTACAGTTCAAGTTCAAGCAGTGAAGCCGACACAGACACTCCTTGTCTTGGTTCGTGTGTGTCCGGTAACTAGTTTCATTGATCGGCCGTCTGAAAGGGAGACAGAGCATGGCAAGAAGATCGTATTTCTCATGTTCAGGGATCTTCACGCTAATCAACTCGAGAAGATGATACAAACATGTAAACAGAATGGGGGACGTATCGAAATACACCCGTAATATTAGTCCAGAAAGATGGGTTGACGTTGCGTTAAGCCACACTGAGCTTAGTAGATGAAAGGAAAAAACTGGCCCGTAGCCCGTAGAGTAGTGTCTGGTCCTGCAGCAGAAACAGCACGAATACAGCCTTGAATTCTACTGCTGTGTTTTATGGCTGTAGGCTTTCATTCAACACCATTTCAACATCAACACTGTTTTTCCATTACTGAGAGATAGTGAAGGCATAAGTGTATAAATCTCCAACCAAGAATTCCTCGATCCAAGGTCATCAACATCTCATGACCTCTAGGCGATACTCTAGAATAAACTGTGACCAAC
Source organism: Glandiceps talaboti (assembly GCF_964340395.1). NCBI lineage: Eukaryota > Metazoa > Hemichordata > Enteropneusta > Spengelidae > Glandiceps > Glandiceps talaboti. The sequence goes on from NC_135568.1 coordinate 566,595, forward strand.
GTCGTGTCGCATTTCATAGCGTAACCCTATTCCCTGGATGAACCCACCGTTTGGCAATAAATCCAACTTGACAGTAACCATGGTAACATAATTAACCCCTCCACTTACTCCGCCAACACTATAAACCCCTGTATTATGCATTCCAAGCTCCACAGAGTCTGTTCGAAGGCTGCTCTGTTCGCTCTCAACGTTGAATCATATAGATCAAGAATATTGAAACTATTAGATACATTTTAAGAATAAATGACCCGCATGCATATCTTGAAATAGAAAACTATCGACACGCAGATAATTTCTTTGCAAGTTGTATATTCGTACCTCTCCAAACATCGTTGTAAACCATTGCCTCTTTTACGGTACCGCCAAATTACTGACAGAATTTGACAAACTGCAACTACCTTTAGACACTATCAGATCCCAATTTTGAATAAAACATGATACTTTCTCGCGTGGTCGATGTCCAAGACGGTCTTCGGCTACCACTACAGAAATTTACACATATTGCAAGGTATTTACATCCAGAGGAGAATTACCCAGGTATCACTTCCATGTTCAGACATACATACAATCATGAATGGGGAAATGTGTTCACCATTTTTTGTGTTTACTTTATTAAAATCATTAGTCACCGTTCAATTATTTTATCTTTTAATTTAAAAAGTATTGAATGGTATTAAATTTATATGAAAATTTAAATTTACAATTCGGTCGCCACATAGATCATGGAGGAGACAATGACTTATTTTTGTGTTTTCTTGGGCTACTATAGTGAGTTGAGACGATTCACAGCAAGTGACATCACCATCAACCGGAAGTCACGTTTCGACGTCCTCCCATAATGTGTAAAACTAGTAGTTCTGTTATGTACATTTACCTTACAACACCTGAATCAATCAACATCATTACAGGTATCAACTATAAAGAAACTCAAAACAAAACAATAACTATTTTCTGTATTGAATCTGACGATATACTTTCTGGATCGTGTTGTTTTAATGACTACTTCGTAAAAAGACACAGGTTGGTTTTTATTAGAGTTAAAGATAACTTGTACATCCCATGTTTTTATGACTCGTTAATAATATGTTAGTAAGGAAGTTTTTTTAATGTGCTGGATGGACGATTATATGATGATCTACTAACCTTGTGAAAAAGATGCTGAACATAACATCACGTGATAGAAACAAAATTCGCAGCCTCTGGATAAATAAGTGGCAGTGACTTCAAACAGAATATATTGTGATCGGCTCCATAAACACGCCCTTTAAAAGTTAACAGTGTTGTTATATTGTTAGTTTACAATGTTCGCCACTGTTACAGGAATGTACAGTACCAGATAAATATCGCTTTGAAGCTTAGAGTCGTGAAACCAATTACAAACCCTTTGATATTTGTAAGGCCTTTGACTTTAATAACAGCTGAGTGAAAAATAACTTACACCTTACGTGTTCCCAAGGAATACATAGATATTCACCCAGTTGGTGGTGGTGATGGTGGTGGTGGTTGTTGTTGTTGTTGTTGTTGTTGTTGCTGTTGTTGTTGTTTTGCCAAGTTTCAGCAATCCGTGAATCATTGTAGCAGACAATACAGAAAATATTCAATATTTATACATTTTACTTTCTCCAAAATGATTTCAATTTGTCTTTAAATAAAATCGGGAAATTGTATTAGCTTGTACGTTAGCCGAGTTTTCATCTACAGTTAAGTTCATCGGATGTTTGTCAAATGACGATATTTTTCAGTTTTACTCGTTTCTCTTGTATAGGTAACTCGAAAGTAAAATTGTTTTGACATAAGCGAATGTATAGAAGATATCAACTTTTTTCGTTGGGGACGTGGTTGGGGTGGAGGTAATACATTACCCAAACTGTAAGGATAGAGACAGTATTTGTATCATCATCATTGTCAGGTTGTATAGAGGTTTCATATCTTGTCCTGTCAGCTACCAAATAAACTGGGTAACATCGTATATATCTTTGTCTACTTCCTGATACTCTGACCCTACATGTTTACAGAGACTGAATCGGACGCTGTGGGCACAGTCTAGAGCGGAAGGACATGTGCATGGTGTACTTTCCAAAGTTTTCCCACCACTCCAATTGATAGTGTACCCTAACATGTTATTTTTGTGTTCTTTACATTTTATTTTATCGCCTTACTCAATCTGTTTGGATTGTTATTTCGTTGAGTCAAGTTCATGGATTTCAAAATTTTCGAAAGATTTTTGATAAATTTTGGTGAATTACAGTCGTCTGTTCAAACAGTAGTATGTCAGCTGCAGTATTGTAATTGATATATACAGACAGTATGGTTGTCATTAGGTTGCAAATCTACTGTCAATTTTATGTGCGTAATTCGTAATTTTTAACTGCATGTGTTGTAAACGTGTCATATTGCAATAATTATTCGAGGTGATCACCTCCCATTGAGGAAGTGGACAGTTTCAGCTTGGGTTGATCTAAGGTGATGACCCTGGCCACTTGGCAAGGCTCTGTATTCGTCCCACAGTCCATGGTTAACGAGTCACCATTTAGCTGAGGTTAGCTGGTTGTGGATGTTTGGTGTTTGTGAGAAGTACGTACTGGGAGAAAGAGAGGGAGGGAGGGAGGGACAGACAGACACACACACACACACACACACACACACACACACACACACACACAGCCAGTCCAGACAGATAGACAGGCAGGCAGGCAGGCATATTTTGTCAGTCACGGACAGTCTTACAGATAGTCAGTCAGTCAGTCAGAGGCAAACAGACAGACAGACAGACAGTCAGTCAGAGGCAAACATACAGACAGACATACATACATGCATACACATACATACATACATACATACATACATACATACATACATACATACATACATACATACATACATACATACATACATACATACATACATACATACATACACGTGCATGTACATAGTGAGTGTGGCCTAGACTGATAAAAACATTCTCCATAAACAGTTGCAATAGACGACAAAAAGGACGACATTGACAAGACGGATGGAGACAGTTTGATGGGTAGATAGGAATACAGCAGTAGAAAGCAATAGTACAAGAAGAAATTCAACTTGTAAGTGTGAAGGTAGGCTAGATACTATGTATGGCTTCGAATTGAGAAGAGACTTGAAGCCACGGATAGCCTAGATTAGGATAGGGTATGGGACACAGTTCTATTATCATGGAGATACACGACCATGTCTGTTTGGTTGCCTTTGTACTATAGTATAACATGGTATCACGTCTTCAGTAAATTGAAATGCACACTGGTGTGTATCCCAACCATGTTGAAGCTATTAAACAAGGTTTATTTTTTCGTCATTTTGACCTCAGCCGGTTGTTTATCATCAAAACTGTACCCCAGTTGTGCACTGTAACACGGGTTCTCCATGCCACTTCCGTTCGTCTTGAATCGCTTCCAAGTCTTCCGGCTGATCTGACTGACAAAAATTGGACAGGGTGGTCCAGGACATAGATGAGGGGTATGGCAAATAGGCGAACGAACAGTGCCAATATACTGTCTGAATTGCGCCACCATCGTTGGAAGTTCAAATGAATTTCCCCGTACTCTTAAACTTACATTATCCTAGTATATGTTAAATAAATAACTATTTGTAAAGTACATGTCACGTGTTTAGAATCAGTAGCCTGCAATTTTAGTAGTTTTTCAATGCGTACAGTCGTTCTTAATCGTGGAAATGATTTACGACACTGTTACATTTACGAACATAGTTCAAACAAACACATACACATAAATACACACACATATATATTAAACTGTTTGCTAAAAAGTAAATATTACATGAATACATGTACCTACTTACACCCTCGGATCAACCATAGTGGTCTTAGCTCCAACATATATCATGTAATTGTCGTTTTCAACAACAAAGTGAGGTTAGGTCGGGTGGGGTGGAGAAGGTGTTGACACGACATTTACAATAATAGAGTATACCTCTGTCGTCAAAAAGTTAAACTGTCTGTTGATGTCGAATATAATACTTGTAGGGGACAACCGTAAATAAAAGTTAAACTGTCTGTTGATGTCGAATGTAATACTTGTAGGGGACAACTGGAAATATTGTCATATTCGTAGTAAAAGTATCTGTTATGTTTGCGACAGCGATAGAACTTCAGAATATCCACCATTCTTTGCGATAACGAAAAAAAAATATTCCGACTTTTGCTATTGCCCTATAATTTAAATTGTTATGCGTACAGACAACGCGTAGTTGTAAACAACGATCGAATTTTGGACTCATTTTACGTGTTCAACGGAACTATGCTTGAATATTTACAACAAAATTCTGGAATAGTTTGTTTGTCTAATTTCACCATAGAGTTCTTTGATTAAGTAGAACGATAAAATATCCCGAAGTATTCCCCGAGGTGTATGCCCGGAAGACAAACATGAAGCCCCGTCTGAGAAATATAAACGAGATAAAGATAAGTGTTAGGAGGCATGATTGATCGAGAGTGGGAGTAATGAGAGAGAGAGATATCTGCTCCCTTTCACCATTTGTTATTGTTTTCTTTAACAAGCTGTTCAAGCAGTGTTCTTGATTGATGTTACTTGTATTTTTCTCTCGACCTCGCGTTTCTACATCTTGCAAATATTTGCTGTTCGACTATGAAAAAACACACCGGTAACATTTAACACCGGTGGTGTCATACGGTATCAGACTTTTACTTTTTCTGTTTTCATGTCACAAAATCTGTGACCCCAATTACAGTGGAAACGCGATACCATAACTAAACTTTAAACGCATACAGTTCGTTCAACTGCTGCTGAAAGTAGCACCCTGTAAGTTCTGACACGTGATTGATATTAGCCAATGAGGAGAGAGGTACCTTGATATCGCTGCTTAGAAAACAATACCAGATATTCAATTAAGTCTTTTTCCCAGTGTTTGTTCAAGTTAGAGAAAAGTTTATTTTGAAAGGATCACTTGCCATAAATAGATGGAAATCTAGTGTCTCCAGACGATAAATAAAGTAGAAGGGACCTCGCAATGGGATTCTTTCAGTGTCAGCCAGTCTGGAGCACTTTGTTCTAACATCTAAGGTTACATTTCAAAAAAGGACCTTTTTTTCGTTTTCTCTGCGTCTAGTATCATATGACACACGAAAATAACATCAAATTGGTTTAAAGTAGAAATTGTAGCAATAATTGAATTCACTAGTGTAAGATATGTAGGAAATAGAAGGAATATTTGGGCAATTTGAATATTTATTCGAATATTAATCAAACCGGTTAATATTTGTCGGAAAATGTATTTAGAAAAATTTCTGAAAATAGTCTCAATAGAATATGACATGAAATATTGACACGTTCTACAAACATACCTGAACATACGGGTAACAGGGTGCATTACATATTATATTATGTATTATTACGATTCAGCGAGGCGGCCGTTTTTAATATGTAGTTCTCAAGACGCCGGAAATGACTAAATGTTCTATTTTAACACAGTGTGAGCCCAGGTTTATATATATTTCCGCCAGTACAATATTTACAGGTTGTACTGGTAGCTAAGAGTAAGACACGTTTTTGGAATTTCAGAAACTAATACATGTTGCACATTGTCTCTTTAATTAAAATATAACGATAGCATAACAAAACACATGCTACATAAATAAATAAACTTAGTAAGTGGAAAAACAGTGAGAATGTTGAAATGAAACATTTGTGTCTTAGGCATGCAGAGGTGTTTGGAATTTTCTATGAACGTTTGATGTTTTAAGATAAACATAGCAGCTTGAATGATGGCAACCTTTCTAAACTGGCTAAGGTCAAGGTCAAAGTTCGTAGTGAGACATGTCTGTTATTCAGAGCAGTGCAACTGACCCCCTTAGAGACCCCCTTAACCCCCCCCCCACTCCACCCGTCACACGCAATCAAACAAAACATGTGTTGTTAAGATAGCGTCATACTTAATCTCCATCGAATGTTTGTTTTAATTTTAGATGCTGCATGACATGTTTTATTTTCAATTAGTCATCTTATTCTTAAACCAGAGTATGTACTATAAATACCAGAACTGACACTTTTCCTACCGTACGATGTAGCTAAGATCACTATTTCCATCTTCAGATTTACACTAGCTATAACCAACGACAACTTAAAAAATAATCCATGTGGTTTTTGGATATTTCAGTGGTGATGGAATATTACTTGATGGACGTATGAACGTTGTAGTTCAGTAACTTCGTCGATGGGGGCCATGCATGCCCCAGACCCGTGTGACCGCTTGGTCGTGTGTGTTATCGGACGTAGATAACCAGTAACGATATAAACACTATCTAGTATTTTGAGAGTGATGTATGTATGCACAGTACACATATGAGTACTAGGAGTGATGGTATAGTTAGGGGTCATGAACTTAGTGACCTATGAACCCGTGATCCTAAATAGTGACAGTCTTGAAATTAGACACCTGTAAACTTAACATTTACACAAAGAAGAAAGTACTTCCCATTGCGTATTTAATGGTGTTCTTGGTGGCATGATGATGATGATGATGATGATGATGATGATGATGATGATGATGATGATGATGATGATGATGATGATGATGGGGTGGTGGTGGTGGTGGTGGTGGTGGTGGTGGTGGTGGTGGTGGTGGTGGTGGTGGTGGTGGTGATGGTGGTAACCACACTCGGTTGAATGGCGCACCACATCGAATTAAAGCCAGCTTACCGACCTGCCAGTCTTGCAAGATATCATCATTGACTATTTAGCAGGCTAGCCACGATTTTTAATTCCAACCAGTGCTTGATAGGTATTACCATGTCCTCACATATGTCTCCTGGGAATTCATGATATTAAGCAGGCCACACTAATAACAACTCTAACTCTATTGATCTATAGGTCGAGCTTCTATAGTGCCAGCGTGCTGAGACTTGGCTAAAGACGTCAGTAACAAGTCAACTTCTGACACCAATTAAAATGTAAGTTCTGTTTAAGGCAACTGTGACTTAATTCTCCAGTATATCGTCGTAAAAAATCTCCCTCTTTACGGTACCCAACCGTAGGATACAGACGTATATCGTCGTAAAAAATCTCCCTCTTTACGGTACCCAACGGTAGGATACAGACGTATATCGTCGTAAAAAATATATCTCTTTACGGTACCCAACGGTAGGATACAGACGTATATCGTCGTAAAAAATCTACCTTTTTACGGTAACCAACGGTAGGATACAGACGTATATAGCGTAGATTCTTCGAAGTTCATTTCCGTACACTGAAAGTTATCTGTTAATCGTCCAAGGTTGTCTTATGACTAGTCAATAATGAAAGTCTGTTGATGTACTTTGTAATATTTAGAAAAGAAGAATTCTTGCTCGAAAAACTACTTGAAATAACATTTCAAGTACAGTGCGTCACTGCACAAATCTGTGAAGAAAGCACGAATTATGAATTTTGCAAACATCCCAGTCTTTTGTGGCAGTACATGATGAAATGTTGATAATCTGTATTACCAGTGGGTTATGGAAACTGTGAAAACTAACCCCCCCCCCCGCCCAGCATAATCACCGACAGTTGATCTATTTGACTTAGAACACGGGAATATATTATCCTGTAACATTGAAATAAATAACGTTATCAACATTAAGGATATGTCTCGATATATAAAACTCAAAGGTTGAAGTTGCATACTTGGAAATTAAAATGTAACTTGCTTTTGATTAATGAAACCTATTACCTAATTTTTGGACCCTGGAGCGAACACTTCTAGTCCAGGCATTGTCCAGGGTCCACGACTTACTAAAACACAGACTATTTTTGACAACGTGTGCTTGTTTTTTATGGGCGAGTTCACGCTGTCCGTCAAAACCGCAAATAAATATCCAGTGGCATGTATCAAGAAGAAATTTCTCATATCTTAAATAGTTCACTAATGCAGAGACATTTCGCCCTCTCGAGTTTGCCACTCTCTGTACTGTGTACATCACTGCAGAGGTCATTAGCGGCTGAACATCACGATGACCCAAAGGTGACCTTGATTACGTAGACAATGTATGATGTATAGAGATATGCTACATGTGGTGTTACTTCCAAATTCGAATGAATTTACTGATGTCTTCCAGCCGGGGTGTTCGTGGCCAATCAAACACGGCATAGTTAAACGATTTAGCCAATACGACTCTGATACGGCTGTAGATAGTGAGGAACGAAAACAGTCGTTTTATGGTCAAGACGAACGATAGATAGATAGATAGATAGATAGATACTAAGTAGATAGATAGACAGACAGACAGACAGACAGACAGACAGACAGATATATATAGATAGATAGATAGATAGATAGATAGATAGATAGATAGATAGATAGATAGATAGATAGATAGATAGATAGATAGATAGATAGATAGATAGATAGGTTTGTAACTGTCTATAACGGAATATCATAATGTCCTAATGATAACCATTGAAGCATCGACGTATACCCTCAGTTTACTGGAGTGCATGCGTTGGGATACATGTACATGTATAGTATATGCATTGTGGGTACATGCATGGGGAGTACATACTGTCATGCGTTGGGGTACATGTATAGGGGGTATATGCATTGTGGGTACATGCATAGGGAGTACATACCATCATGCATAGGGGTACATGTGTGTTAACACAACGTTATTTACCTAGGAAGCTGAGTTTGTACTTGTTTTTGTTGAGAGAGGGGATATTGTTGCATAGTGTTCCACGACATGACGTAGTGAAGCATACTTAAATATTACATGGTATTTAGGCATGGTGATTTCTATGGTATAATATATATAATACACAGAGAGAGACAAACAGACAGACACACACACACACAGACACACACACACACACACACACACACACACACATGACAGTAAGGGAAAGTGTTTAGGAAATTGTTAAACTTGTGTTTTCCATATATTTTTGATTTGATATTTATTAGTGTTATCATTGACCGTGTGAAACATTCTTTATGAAAATATTGCCCCAGCATGATAAACATGTGGAAGTATTTAATATGATATACTTGGATATTACCGTTGGCAATGTCAAGACTAGATGACTTTAAATAACTGTAAATAACTGTCCACATGAATCAGGTTTATCATCGTCTAACTGTGCCTGTTTGGAAATTTCATGACATTTTGCATCAATAATTTTGTGATAAAGATAGAACACACCCAAGAACCCGAAGGCTGTAGAACATATGCGTGTAGTACTAGTACAACAGACAGTTGATATAGATCATAGGAGTAAGGAACAGAATGAACGATTACTGATGTTGACAAGCCTATCCCACGATTCTGTGTAGAATGGATACGTACCACGTGGTCCAGCTTGATTCAATCGTGAACAGACTCAAAACAGTTGTCAAAGTTACTTTTATTAATTTCCTTTACTTCACAAATATCTTTAACCTTTTTATTTATATTGTAAATATCGGTTATATTAACCAGCTGTAAATACTTACCATAAGTCCATTTAGGTGACGACTGATAATAATTTCACTACGATGCTTGCTTGTAAATATCTTAATTCTTTCCACAAGATCAAACGTGGAATTCGCTCAACTGATTCGCTCACTGATCTTTCGACACCTTACAGTGACTTTCCACGCCTACTCGTTACTATGCTGTAATTTCAAAGACAACCATTTGTTCATGTTTTCATTACACGTGTACGTGCTTCTTGGGTGTTTTTACCGACCAGCATACCATGCATATGTTACGTTTTAGTTTTTCAAACTAAATAATTGTCATGTTCTGTGAGCTTCTTAGGGTCAAAGGTTGCCCACATAATAACAGTATTGTAACTCGTGAAAGGGGATTATGCGAACAAGTTTGTGGCGATAAGCGCAAGTCAGTCCAAAACATGCATTGTTATGCGGTGGAGTATCTGAGGTACAGCCAGAGAAAAACCCAACTTTAGTTATTGTGTCTTCGGTTCTAGGTATGTAGTGGATAATTTATGACGTACTGTATTTTGCAGAAGAGCCCAGGAGGGAGAGTAGGGTCACTGTAAAATCTCTTGTAGGTAGTTGTCATTGAAAGTTTATGCAAGTCTCGTTACGATAGACTTTGTTTCTCCTGTTTCTATTTTTGGACAATGCTACAATGCCACAGTAGCGATTTATTGTCCGAGACAATGTGAAGTGAAAGGTCGGAAGCAAACAAGTCAGGCCAGGTGGTGGTAGTGGTGGTGGCCCGGGGTGGTGATGATGATAGTGGTGGTGGTGGTGGTGGTGGTGGTGGTGGTGGTAGTGGTTGTGGTGGCCCGGGTGGTGATGATGGTGGTGGTGGTGGTGGTGGTGGTGGTGGTGGTGGTGGTGGTGGTGGTGTTGGTGTTGGTAATAGTAGTGATAACACTATAATGGAACTATTGGTTGGGGTAATTATACCACAGCCACTCTTTGGGGGTTGTGGTGGTTAGAGATTACACTTATTTTTACAACCTACAAACAGGGGCTCTACTTGTCGTCTTGTCTTGTACCGATATACGTCAATATAATGTGTCCAAATCTGAACATCTTTCGCGCCTTCCACTTGAAGTGATGTATACGTTGAGGGCGCGTGTCTATATCACCCCGTACTACTGGTTCTCAAGTGTCTCATGGTGCATTATATGTATTGGTTTGAAAATAAGCAGAATTGTCAGTGAAATTGGAAATTGTGTCGAAATATGTTGCTTTATGGTATATGCATACGGAGTAATTAATTTCATAGCAATGGTGTTGATGCTAGGCGAATACTGGGCACCTGAAGGATCCTATTTGCAAACTTATTGTTTGTGTGTGTGTCACACAAATTATGTATTTTATTACAGATATGCATTGATTTTTCAATTGTTCGTATTATATGTTTGTATCATTGGTTTGGTTGTCCGGACAGTGGAGACAGTAGCTTTGTTATGATATTGTCTTTAACTGTCTTACGTCTGTCAGTGATATTGGGAATACCGAACATGAGTATCAACATTACCTAGCAACCAATAATTAAAGCGAGTTTAAGTCTGTAGCTTGAAATATGACGTAATCATTGTGACGTCATCGTTCGTGACGGTGACCGCAATGAAAGTGCAATGACTCGGCTCAGAAATAAACAATGTGGTCACATTTCATTGCAAATTCCAAATAAAGCCATATATATCGTGTTCATTTCAGATCTGTTTACGTCTACTTGTATAGTTTCCTGTGGTTTTACAAACATATTTGGATGGAGTTACAACATTTCAAGGCTTTAAGGGGTTCATTACCATGAAACCACAAGCAGAGAAAGTGCTCATAATAGCTACTGTAATTGTGTGGTCTTACTCACTAATTATTGACTATTTTATTAAACGGGATATTCCAGAACACCTACTGGTCCAAAGTAGCTTGTGGCTTAGACTTGATAATAAAGGGACTGACAGTGCACTTTGTCAAGTTAATGTAGTCCATTGACTTGGCTATCTGTTCTGGCGAACGACATTGTTACACAGGTCAGCGGCATAATGTTGAGGATTATAATTATACCAGTGACGGATTCGAACAACGTTATATCAAATAAGCGCATTCTCAATACACTTTATATAACTTATAAGGAAGGCTGACATGGAGTGAAATGTCATGTAAATATTACTAGCCATTTATCTTCTATAAGAAATATCCATATAATGCATAGAACTTAGAAGTTAGATAAATAAAATAGTTTTCTCTATACTGGCAGCATAATTGGTGAAGGTACTTTTGTATCTGTCCATTACAAGTCAGATGTACGTTATTTTCTTTGTATCCATCCATTACAGACAAGATTACGAGTCCATATGCATTGTTAGGTTGAATAGTAAAGTCTCTGGACTAAAGTCTATGGGATTCCAATTAACTAATATACTGTAGTATAGTATAGTATAGTACAGTACAATACAGTACAATACAGTACAGTACAGTACAATACAGTACAGTACAGTACAGTACAGTACAGTACAGTACAGTTATACTTCCATGGTTTTATATACCAACTACACCATACCGCTTAAAATATAAGCCAATAGGTAATCGTACAATAACAGTCTCTGTATATGTTTGCATTTGAAATTGACATTTTAACACCTCAGGCCAGCTGTCGGACCGAAACATTTGTCAACAAAATGTTTATCTATCGAATAGGGCACTTACAATTGTTTGTAACCTTCCGGAAGTGCAAACACGTTTTTGCAAACAGAGTATTGTTTCTTTAGCTTTGTGTATTTTAAGGTAATCCGCAAAAAAGGAAACATTTGATTAGTATGTAAAAATTGGCTACGGTTTGTAAACTCTACTTGTTGCTTTCGAGTATCGTTTAGTACTTATAAAGATTTGATTATACTAACAATGCCTCGCTATCATCAAAACTGGAAGCCTTTCAATAAGGCGTGGTCTCTCCATATTTTAGAAGAGTAAGCATCTTAGTAATTTCTCGCTACCTCAGATAAAATTCTTCCACCCAAGGTGAATCAGAACAACATTTCGCTTTAGGTCATCAAAATTGCAAGCAGCTTTTGATTTTAATACACTACACCATGGAGGTATAAGGGGAGATTTATACATCCATGACTACACACTTACTTCCCCTCCGACATAGCTAAGAGCCATATGAACTTGCCTCACATGGGTATGGAATTCTGATTACGGTGCCTAATTACATATGCCGACATCGTCAAGAGCTTTCTACCTTACAGGTACATTAGGTAGAAACAATAGGCAAACTATAGATACAGGTGCCCTAGTAACAGCAGCATAGATGATTGGGCACCATACCCAGAATTCCTTCCTCCTGTGTAGGGAGGTCGATCATATGGTTAATTTGAATAGTTTTATCTCCCATAGTTTTAGAGAAGTCACGTGATGTTGATGTGGAAGTGACGTTCCGTGACACACTGGACATAAACTATAAGGCTGCGATGACAAAATTAGCCTCCCCACCATTGTTTCCCTTCTGAGATCTTTTAGCAGAAAAAGTTATGAATATAAGCTCAGACCACTACTAGAACGTGAAAATATATTTTGTATTTGTAACATGACGTACGTCTAGTATTAAAAGTAGTAATGTACCACAAGTCTGGTCTTGTACCCTGTTTGTGCGTTTCAGCACATGTCTAAGTCTTACGTTTGATTCCCGAACTTACGCAAGATTTGGTGATTTTGATAATAACTTACTGAGGAGAAAGTACCATTTCAGATAGAAACCATTTAAATTATTCTCTTTCAGTTATCTTAGTTTTCGAATAATAGCGTGTAACATACCCCTAGGAAACTATGTAAGGGTGACCTTGATAATCGGCATGTCTTGGTCAAGGTCATAGCCGACCTGCTCGTGAACACAACACGTTATATTACGGAATGATAAAGTGGTGTCGTGAACCGTACTCGAATCGGTAGACTTTGTTTTAGAGGGCGGAGACAGGTTGTAAAGATAAAACTCGATTGAATGTTCGATCAGGTTCATAAAATACCCAGAATACAGCGAACATTTACTGCTGTAGATATCAATTTGCTTTACAAATACCCGACAACATATCACCTTTTACGAGCAAATCGCGCTAGCTTTTTGTTGTCATCATAGTTTATTGACTTGTAAAAGCGCGTCGAAAGCTTGTACGGTAACACTTATGGACACGGTGTTTTGTGAAAGAAAACAGAATATATCCCACACTTTGAGAACGAGATAGTAGAAGAAAGCAAATAAATAATTGTGTCAACGCCTCCTCGTGTGTAAACATGTGTTCTCATCTAGGTTCGATAAAATAGAGCCTTCATAGTCCGCTTCTATCTATTTACATTGAGTTTGGTGATGGTGTAGCAATCAATATAAATGTTGAATATTGAACTTCAGTGAGCAGCGAGTGATAGAGTTGGTAAAATTTAAACCATTTCTCTTCCATCATTGTCCAATATAGAACTCTATTTAATAAGGCCACAACACATTTTCGTCTTCAAAAGCAAATATAGAGACTTGAACTTCAGTCAGAGTGCATATTCATCTGACGTGATATCCTTACATTGTCATGACAACGTAACTTATGAATGATTGACACACCATCCTAAAAATATATGTATATGTTAGGCGCATGCGCATTATTTCTTATCACCATTGGATGATAAGTTGTTTACGTATTTCATTTGTTCACGGTTAGTTCTTAGCTGGGAGGCTCGATACTGCAGTTTAGATTGTGTGTGGCGGCGTCTGCTAGCCGCACTGAACGGACAGAGTGTATATTGCCACTGACATTGTACATGTGTTTCGCAGGTTCTTTATTTCCACGTACTGACCTTCGAGTCCAATGTACTTGACTTGACCTGGGAGCTGTACACTTGGCAAGTTTTCATCACCTTATCAAATAGAAATCTATTTGTGTAGGGAATCAGCTTTGTAAACACAGTTTATGCACATAGGTGGTCAGGTCGGGTTGGCAGTCAACACCAAGTCATTGTGTACAACGCTACTGTTCCGCGGAACGTGTTTCATCTCTTAAAAAACAGAGTCAACGATATTGTCGACTGACAACCATCTAGTTTGTGTCTTCACTTTCTTCCTTTTCGTTACAGTGCAGATCGAATGAAGTAACATTTGGTGATCAGACTCAAAAAAGCTAAAACATGCTGAGTTCGGAAGGAATGGAGGAAATGACCTCGCCACCCTGTAGTGAGCTGGAGCTTGACTCCGTCGACGAGACCGGCGAGGTGACCTCGCCACCCTGTAGTGAGCTGGAGCTTGACTCCGTCGATGAAACCGGCGAGGAGACCACAGAAAGTCGTGAACGTCGATCGAGTAGGAGTCTCCGTAACAGACCGAGCAGGTAGGTTTCAAGCGACAGGTGACTTTATAATGACAATGTTAAATTCTCGAGTCAAAACTTTAACTTGATGTACGTATGGTTCAGCCTTGAACTACGAAACCAGTTCAAATCTGTATTACAACATCAACGTGATAAAAAACATCGAACAATCAAACCGTACTTGTCCACAAAAAACCCAGACACCTATTTACTATTCTTGTGTAAAAAAAGAAGACCACTTGCGTAATTTGAAAAGCCCTATCCCAATCACGCCGACTCTTGCGTAATAGCTTATTTAAAACATTGTGTATTGTTTTATGTTTATACCGTCCATCTCTCTTCTTTGTATCAGCCGTGTTTTGGCGCAATGTTAATTGAGACATAGCCGCTAAGTGAATGCAGATCAACCTTTAATTCAAACATGAAATTCCATCTTTTCAAATCAGTGAATGTTCACAGCAAAGCTCCACTTTGGGGACGTAATCCCAGTTTTGAGCACTCGACCTGTTTGTTTGAAGAAGGTCAGTTTTCTTCAATCATGACAACATCAAATAAATTACATTCAACATGATAATTACGTCAGCTTTCAGTTCTCTGTCTCGTCTTTAATGTAACTGCTTCAAAACTTCTCAGACATGTTTTGTAAACGCGCTCAGTGTGAACTTTTTAAAAAGCTCACCCCGTCGGCTATGCGACCCAAGGTAGGCTCTCTGGTGATATATATTACAACGTCGTTACATACATACGTCCTTTATTTACACATTTCCTATTGTGACTGCCTAAAACGATACTTCGTTGAACATAACGGTGGTATTTTTGTATTCTTTGTTCGAACATTCACATAATTCTGCCCAAGTGCGCTCGGAATTAAACAAAAGTACTCTTTTCAACTATTGTTCTCCGTCTTTTCTTACCGCGGTACATTTTTAAGAACCATCGCTAACGGGATGCAAGTAGAGAAAAATGTCAACTAATTGTTAGTTACTGTGATAGTATACCGCTGTGTTATATTGTTCTGACAACTCAGTGAATAATGTACTATGTACGTTTCACACGGACGTCACGTCAGATCGGGTGTGTGTATGTTTCACAGTTCTAATGAAATAGATTGGTCGCCAGGGCACGTTGTAACGTTTCCCAGCCGATCGGCTTGATGCGTGGTATTTTTTCCAGTGGCATGAACGTGTTTGCATTGAGAAAGAGCGCTGTCCATTATATGTAAAACTGTTTAACATTATGTATGCTTCAGTACACATGTTTGCTACGGTAACACCCACAGATGAAATGTAAATCCTATCAAATGAACTCTTTAGAAGGCCGAAATTAATGGTTGGAGAATTAGGGGATCCAAACGCTGAAAAATGGGGAAGGGGTTGTGTTTTATATGCTGTAAAAACGACGTGCACAATAAATATTACAATGGGGATCAGAATATTAGCCAAACAAATATACATCATCCAGGGCCGAAAATGGTCGATCTACATGTTGAAACCAAACCCGTATTGTTGTCTAACATGATATGACTATGCGGTGTTTGCGAAGAGTCAACCATCAAATTCTCGCCAATATTGTCGGTTCTGTTTGGTGTCGTTAAGTTCAGTAACATGAAAGACAAACTATGCATGCGACAAAACATATATTTTCGACTTTCAATGACGTTGCAAGGAAATTATTGATGCCATAGAGACGACAGTAGCGTCATCAAGACATCGCTAGGTTTGGTTGACTACCACGATGTTAGTTGCTATTAGTGTAGTCAGTTTTATATCGTCTGATATCGTATTAGACGCTATGTGATAACCTTACTCGAAGTGGGTCATGATAAGAATAGCGATGGGGAGTTTGACATTATACAGACTGTAGAACACTGTAACTTTGTCTCACGCTATCCTATCTTCCATTTGTGTAATCATAGAGGTAGTAGATTCTACGTCCATCGAGTAATTCGCCAAGAAGTGAAACACACCTAGCCACTCGTTGTCGTAAACCTCTAGCCTCGAGTTTCTGGCAACGCTGGCTAGAGTTTATATAGGGTTAGGTTTTCGTTGCGTCAGTGGAAAAATATTACTCTGTTTTGCGAGAATGCTAGCCACTGGGCAAATGACTTGTAGTTACTCAAGATAAGTGTCTGGGCCACAAAACACCAGAAACATACTAGCACAGGAAACACGAGCATGGGATGAAAATCGAAAAACATATGTCAAATGGAGAACTAGTATAAACCCCACACGTTATAGCGTATTAAGTGTTTGAGATGAACCGCTGCACTTACAATTTCAATTGTTACAATCTTAATACCTATACCTGTCGTCGGGGAGATCTCTTCGGAGCAAATGGTCACGTGATCTGATCAAGGTTACAAACGGTAAGTTGTAACGTGTACGTGACTCGAGATCTTTTGTTTTGTATTCTATTCCCATGACGTCATTTCCCAAGCAATCATGAACATTAGATTAATTCCATGGTTTAATAGGTCTGGAACAGATTTTATTCGTCAACCGGTTGTTTATCTTTGTATATTTACTTTATGGAAAATTGTTGACCGTGAAATTGAAGTGTTTTCTTTATCTAAAAGATGTCGGCTATCACAGTAAACTAAACAATACTATCAACACTACAAATTGTCGACTCCAGCACGGACATTGTCTAGTGGTGGTAGTTACCTTCTCGATATCACATTTAATTTCGATATGTGGTAATTTGATAAATTATAATATCCTCACCTGGTACAAAGATTGATGTGTCTACGTTGTCATTTGTTATTGATTCACGACAATACTGTGTGTATATCATAGCAAATTTAAGTGTACCGAAAACAAGTGTCTTTGTCGTTTTTGTGGAATTCTCAATTCTTATTAGTAATGTGGTGAATATAGTCAGATTACATGTGGAAAAGTAACGTTTTTAGATTACATTTTGAATGACAACCCGATAAAGATTTTCATTTTTTAAGTTTCATAGTATGACGAAACATTAATCAGAAGGTGAAAACGTAGTATTTGCCGTAAAACGATGTTTGCTGTAAAACGGTGTGTTTACTGTAAAACGTAGTATTTGCTGTAAAACGGTGTGTTTGCTGTAAAACGGTAGACAAAAACATTTATTCAAACACATAGTAATTCCCAGAGGAATTACCGAAAGTTACAAAGCTCAGATGAAAGAAGTAAAATAAAAATAAAAACTAGAGTATGCAGAAAATTTATATTAAATATAAAAAGAAAAAAGACAAGGGAAAAAAAAGAAAATCTATTACATATTGAAAAATGCTAATGAATAAAATGCATTATTACTTGTTGTTATCCCATATCTGAACATATGTTAGTATATAACACAGTAGTAGTATAGCCTGATAGCTATGGTGGTGATTTGTCACCGTGGTATCCACGTAAACGGTACAAGATTAACAACACAGCGAACATAGCGCCGCAATTACACAAATATCAAAAAAAAACGACTGGAAAAAATAACTTCCGTTTAGTGATACTAGCACTGAGAGAGACGTCGTTTAATGTCGATTGTGATAATATACCTTGGGGATAAAAACTCGTTAAAGATAGCTTTACAACATCGGTTGCTAAGGTTTAGTCTGTATTTTCAATTGATTTTACCCAACTTTTATTGCACCTGTGATATATTTAGCCACACGTCATAGTTCAGCAGAAATTTATGATACGAAAACGACAAAAAAATGAACTGTCCTTGTAGGAGCACTTAACCTATATATCAAATGTTTGCACCTGTGACCTATGACCTGTTGCACAGACACCAAATATATACTCGTTGTCATCGTTATCGTTCCGTATCTACGATGTGTGCACTGGACGATTTTCCCATTTCGTCCTGACGACACCAACAAGGAAAACAAAACAAGTCGTAGATTTGATAAATGTGTACATGTTTATAAGAAAGATGAACACCACATGTCATGGTTTACGTTTGGGATTCTTGTCACGTGACTTTCGAAGTACGCAATAATCCTTTGCATGAAGTAGGTTGTAACTCCCACAGTTACAACATGTCAAAGACACTCGTGTTTCACGTTGATTTTGGCATAGGAAGAAGTTTTTAATGTACTTGTGCTAAGTAGACAACGTAGCAGTGTTCTCTATGGGTGTATAGACGTTTCAATACATTACCGCTATCATAGTTTGAATGACAAGATCGACCGATGGTTCAAATATTTTCATTAAGTGTCCAAAATGGCGACCTGGCTTATGAGATGTAGACTTTGAAACATCGTTACTACATTCCTAATATGTCATTTATCAAACAAGAAACCATCCTATTGTCCCTGACCGACCTGTAAGTGTTTTGTATGTCCTGATTAGATATGAAAGAATTTGATCAACGATAACTCCCCCACTTAATCCGGGGTCATTGACCTCCACTACCAGACGCTACAATCGGTGTTATTAAAATTCCAGCAAAGGACCTGTGGTTTGGCTGTGACGTCATCAAGTGTACATTTAGACATGACACCTGGACAACAGATGCCATTTTCTTCAAATAGACATTGTTTGTTTTTTTGGAAAGTATTGAAAGCAACTAGTCATCAACATTTGAACAAGAAGAAGGGAAAACAGAGCCGAATAAAGACAGAGACGGGCCGAAATATGCAAACATGGTCAGGTCTGCTTGCACTGGACAGGTGTTCTGTGACGTATTTGCAACGATTATACTATTCAAAAGTTTAGGCCTATAAACCAGCTCGGAAATTACAGTTTTTATCTGAAGCTTCCAAGTTAGATTTGGCAAACTATAAATAGAATTGATTGTAAAATGTAAATTTTTTAAACAAAGCTTCCAATAGAATAACGGCAACATGTGTGATTGTGATGGTAAGTTTGCTGTCTGTACAAAATAACATGGAGATGAGATATAGATAAACAGATTAACAGGGAGATTGGTCCATGATGGAAACGTGCAACTTGTAGGTTGACACCCACATTATACATATGTGTTGGTGTGTGATATGTATAATGTCTTGCCTTTGAATACCTTGAAAATTTTTATCCGGGATTACATGTATGTATGTATGTATGTATGTATGTATGTATGTATGTATGTATGTATGTATGTATGTGTGTGTGTGTGTGTATGTATGTATGTATGTATGTATGTATGTATGTATGTATGTATGTATGTATGTATGTATGTATGTATGTATGTGTGTGTGTGTGTGTGTATGTATGTGTGTGTGTGTGTATGTATGTATGTATGTATGTATGTATCATAAAATAGTCAACCAATGATTGATAGGAGATTAACTTTATCTGCAGAAGCATACACTATATACTATATATATATATATATATATATATATATATATATATATATATATATATATATATATATATACACTATATATATAACACAATTTCATATCAAACAAGATACTAAGGAGTGAAGTTCCAAATTCCAAATTGAACAGCGTGAAACACTGTGTATCTGTAACGACTCCTTAGTACCATGCTTGATATTGTGTTATTTGTACCTCAGTACATATATCATGTACATATGTATTGAGCACTGTTTACTCCAGCTTAGACATTTTACATACACTGTGTTTTTAAAAATATTATATGTAATTTTGTTACCATCAAATGTAGTGGGCCAACATTTTTGTCACGTGTCATTATTATTATGTATATTAGTTTAGAATGGCACAAATAGAATAGTCATTGTAATTTGTAAATGGTTTGATTTGAGAATATTTATCTAAAAGTACCAACTCAAGCTCTACAAAGGATTTGGTCAAAGTGTGAATTTTCGTAAAGTTGTTCATACTTTTTCCTCAATGAGTAAGCCCATATCAAAACGTTAACATAAACTAATTGATATCAAATGTTTAAATCACCCCCCCCCCCAATCGAATATCAAGAAATGGAGGGTAAACAAACATAATATGTCATCATATATCACATATGCATACATTCTTTACAATGTTCTCCTCATTCACTCGCCTGAACAAATTTCCGGGGCAGAAAGGTTTCAAACAGGGGTTATCTACGAATCACTAAATGAACAGACCTTCTTCAACGAAATTCTCCTCTTATCGCGTGACCCCAGTAACGACTGAGTACTTTGTTATTGCTGTATAATTGAACATTGTGGTGGTGGGTTTGTGAGTTCATCTCTTGTATTAGTTACTCCTCATTTGGATATAATTAGTATGTGGTTGAATCAACAATCATCCACAGCTTACGTTGTAGTTTGTTATTCAAAGATTGTAGTTCGCCTGAAGTGATTGAAGTCACCACTGCTGCCACTGTTATAGCTTCATGAAATATAGAACAGTATATAAATGCATATCGCTACTTAGTAGTCACGTGACAAATACAGATAGTGAGATAGCCAAGTTAAGTCCATTTTGTAGCAATTGGGTCAGAAACTATCATATCTTTGGCAGCGAACCTAATCTTAGTCTTAACGAAATATAGAGACCCATTGTGTCGAATAAATGGAGACTTCTCTGACTATCTGACCCTACTGTATTATACACTACTGGACCAAGCATACTTGGCTTACGAAATCAACAGAGTTTAGACCTCTCTTTGCCTCTATCTCCGTCTCTCTGACCCCACCTCTATCTCTCTCTCTTTCTCACTCTCGCTCCAAAAAAAGTAAAAGAAAGAAAGAAAGAAAGAAAGAAAGTAGTTAGGGAGGTTAATTGGGAGCAGGGTTAGTTCTAAAAGGTTATGTGTTTACCATAGTACTTGACCTAGCGGTTTATACCGTATAAATAGATGTAAATGTATACCACACAATGGTCATGACTTTTACCTTGTTGGATTGGTTCACTTTTACAAGTAGGGGACCGATCGTGTTGTTAATGGACACGTGCTGACGGACTCTACTTGACACGTTTCGTTTGGACGACTCGACCAATATTATGCGTGTAATAACCCAATGTCAATTAACTACTCCGAAGTTGACTGTAGAATTGTCAATACTGAATGTGAATAAAAACATTGACTCAGAACAAAGGTTGAATAACTTACAACCTTTTTGAGTTTCGTGTTTATTTAAAAGCTTTTAAGATAAGGAAATGGTTTCTAACATCTACACGTTTGAGTATTTTGTGTATTTTAAAATTTGTCAATAATATATATATTCTGATTATTCACGAAAATGCGACTTCCTCAGTTGTGCTATAGGCATGGTGAAGTCTGTCTGTCTGTCTGTCTGTCTGTCTGTCTGTCTGTCTGTCTGCCTGTCTGTCTGTCTGTCTGCCTGTCTGCCTATGTGTGTATGTGGTCAACTTACTAGTAAGTTCAAAAACCGTGGTGGGGATGTTACTTTGAATGTCTTGTTAGGAATTTGCCTAAATCAAATTGATCACACAACAGATGTGTGATTTGGGTCAAAAACTGTGATGCAAGTCTTCTCAATTTTGGTTAGGATATTCTTAGGGATGTATAGTTGAGAATTGTTCATGACATGATGATCCAATGATCCAGTCTAAAAAATGTGTCATTATGGTACAAAATCTGTAGCTCGGAACCTATTAGGCAGATTAATCTGACATTTGGTGGAAATATTTTCATCATATCCCTGGGCATATAGTGTGCAAGCCGAGGCCAATAAATGATCAGCGTTGATGACGTCACGATCATCAAATTTACATACATAACGCAACTACTAATAATTACCACAAACGAATGCTAATTACACTCGCATCTTGTACTGTGTGTTCAAGATAGGACGAATATCAATTGTATAACTACCCACCGAATTTTAAAATACTATTGCAATTGCAATTAATACAACATTTTGTCATTCATATCGTGTTCACGAGTGTTACCGTGCATTAAAATCTCCAAATTTCACCCAATTTAGCACGTAGTTCAAACTGTAAGACAGGTGAATCACAGGTGTTGCGTGTTTCAGATGTCATTCTACCTGTCACCAGGTTTGTACTCTAAAGAAACACGTCTAGTAACTCTTTTCACGTGTCCTCCTCAAAGTGTTGATCAACCCCTTTCCTTGTAAGCGGTCTTGTAAAGTACTTGTTGTTAAATAGAAAAACCTGCCAACTATGTTTCTTTCTTGAATTGCCAACTCAAGATATTTGTTTTGTTGACTTTTGTAGAAGGCCACATGTGCAGGATAGAGTGCGACATAAGAGGCAGACACTTCAAGACATGGCAAAACCACTCAAAGCATGGCTATACAAGCACAAAGATAATCCATACCCAACAAAGACTGAGAAAATATTACTCGCACTCGGATCACAAATGACGTTGGTACAGGTGAGGAGTGTGAATAAAGTGTGTGTGTATGTATGTATGTATGTATGTATGTATGTATGTATGTATGTATGTATGTATGTATGTATGTGTGTATGTATGTATGTATGTGTGTGTGTGTTGGGTGGGGTGGGGTGTGGTGGGGGTCAGGCCAGGCCCTTTCAACATTTCAGTCATTAAGTAGATGATAAAACGATGAGTATTCATTATTTTCCATTGAAACGATATATTACTTTTGATATCATTGTCACTATGAACACCCAATACATACATTGTGAATGTAAGCGGCATTTGAGATTATAATAAACATTCATCATAAAGTCTAAATTTGTCAGTATACACATTTTAATAATATTTAACGATGTGTGGGCTTGGTTTGTAACACATGTACACGTCGACTAACTGTCAATGGAAATTCATAACCTTTGTACAGACATTGTTAGAAGTCAAAATAGCAATTGATCAAAACATGCAATTTGTAAAGAAACGAACCAGTAGTTGCCACTGCATATGAAGACTACTTGTCAATAGTGGTCGATAGTAAGCGTCAATTCAGAGACTGGTCGATAGTAACAGGTTTGCCTTATTATACAAATCAATTTTGATGGGTTATTTTAAGGTCAATTTCTGTCACTTTGAATGCGTGTAGTACGTAATAGCGACGTATCCTGTCACATGCACATTCCTAGTCGTACTCGCCGAGCCTCGAGGTTTGGTCCTACGCCCAAGTTCAATATCGTCTTTTCAAAAGAGTTGCGAGGATAAACTATTTCATTAGATAACGCGACATGATGCATTTAGTATTTAGTCATACAAAATGAGTTAATTCTGTCTTTATTACGATAGAGAGATATTCACACAACGATTGTGTACGTCTATTATTCCTCTCAGGAGTTTACGAAAACCATTTAAATTGCTTCCGTGGCATTATTTGGAGACACATAAATAAAGCCCATGGCATTAAGGTGACAGTGAATAGCATATATATATTGATTTATTAGCATGGTCTAAAACACCAAGCAAACCATTATAGAGATGTGACCGATATATCCATTCAATTATCTAGCAGTAACTGACACAAGCACCCCGTCATGTCACCAACTAGATTACTAAAATGACTCCACGATATTGACAGGTGATTTAATGAGTAACTTATTTGATTTATTGATTTATTTATTGATTAAATCTTTTGATTGACAGGCTGATAAAATTGGCGGGTAAACTGTCCCTGACCTTAAACTTAAGTTATATCACTGTTTCTACATACGAACGTCGAACGCACTGTGACTCTGATCATACGTATTTTTTTTAACGAAAGAATTGAAACAATTTTAAGAGACTGATAAAACGCCAACACAATTAAAAATTCTATAGATTCTCCCATTGTGTTCAATTAAAAACTCCATATTTAATATGGGTCGATATATAACAAGTATTTGTTACTTCTTACTTAGTATAATGCTTAGAATGTGCCAAAAATTTAGTGAGAAGCGAACTGTTTTGGCGGGATTCATTTGGGCACAACTGTAAATTAACGACTATAAAACTAAGCTTTCGCATCGTCGTAAAAGCCTGCCGGCCAAGAGACCTTGTTCCCTGTTCCTCAATAACAGATTTGAATGCAGTACTTCTTTTCAAGTTATCAGCTGCAAGCCACTCTCGTTAGAAACTAACAATTTAGAAGCATACTGAATCATTTTAATGACAGTATTTTATATCTCCCTTTTTGAAAAACTTGATTATAAATTTCTGTAAATATTGCAATTATTTTATTTAGGTATCGAATTGGTTTGCAAATGCCAGACGGCGTCTCAAGAACACAGTCCGCCATCCAGGTTTGACGTGGTCGAAAAGAATTAAAATGTACAACCACTTCGTCAAAGGCAACGCCGAACTTCTCAGTATAAGTTCTGTCTCCGGCAGCAGTGACGTCAGTGATATTGACACAGAAGGTAAGGTACAAAGGTAACCACCGAAAAGGACGATGAACTTAACTCTCGTCTGATTTTATTGGCAGATGGTGTCATTTCCTGGGGAATACTCATAATATTGAATATTAGGGAGTTGTCCAATGGGTAGTCTTGTTCCTATACGGTATCGTTACCATTTGTGGTTTAGTTAGAGACCATGTTGGCATCCAGACCGTAGTATCCAATATGCTTACTAAAAACAAAGCCTTAAATAGTCGATAGTGGTATCTTCACTTAGATGAGAGTTATCATGATCGGTGTTAAGATAAGATAAAGTAAAAATTTGTATAGCGACAAGATAGAAAAAGCTAGAGGCGCTTCACAAAGCATAAAAATGAAAACAAAGTCTGTCTTTGAAACTACACAAACCAAAAAATACACACACAATAATTCTACTAAACAACAAACTATAAAACAAACATCAAACATCATCAGATAAATCATCATCATCATCATCGTCATCACCACCACTATCATCATCATCATCATCATCATCATCATCTTTTAAGGAACATTTATTCCTGTTTAAACTCTGTTATAATTAAAATGGCTAAAAATACATACAAAGGTAGCAGGGTCATCATCATCATCACATAGTAACATTACAATTCCACCCCTTCTTTCTTAGTGACGCATTTTCTTCTAAAATTAACCCTAATACATTTGTCCGCAATGTCAATTTACCATTTCCTGTAGGAACCCGTTAATGATAAGCTAAGCTTAATCCAGTTTAATTTAAATTATAATAAATATGGTATAGAAGTGATCTATGGCGAATAATAAATCACAAACCCAAGCAGAACTATCAACTTTATTGACAAATTCCCTCCATGCATTGAAAATATCATAGAACTGACCGATACCACATACTTCTTAGTTGTCTGTGCCAACACACACACACTCATATTCGTATGCACATTGACACCCCCCCCCTACACACACACACACACACACACACACACTCACACACACATTCGTACACTGACCACACACACACACACGTTCGTACACTGACCCCCCTCCCCACACACACACATTCGTACACTGACCCCCCCCCCACACACACACACACACGATCATACACGTATATCCAGTCTTTGATATGAACCGACCTACACATATTTCATCCTAGTATGTTATGTCGATTAATCAAATGTAACATGTCCAGTTGCTAGGAGACAAGAACTAAGGCTGTTAATGTCGATTAGAAATTAGACCGGGGTTTAAATCAACGTGTATGTACGGAGCTACTATTGATATAGATTAAATGAATAATCTTGTTGCCATGGTAACATTTTACTTCCTTTATAATATTATGTGGGCAAATTATAAAAATGGATCCTCATAAATTTGCAATTCTGGGATGTCAAGTTTAATATTCTGTCTGTTTGACAATTGTCATCTATAAAATTCAAAATACAAATCTTTGAACTTTGACTCGGAAGATGGCGGTTACTGTATTTTATTATATTACTGTTTTGATTTAATGATATTATTGAAACTCATGTATTTGTATAGGGTGGGCAAAACTAAAAGAAAAACAAGCGTTAAAAAAAGAAAAAATCGACATGCGTAATAATTCACTGTATATTATGAATGGTTTGAAATGATAAGAATTCAACAACAAAATGAAAACACTGACAAAGCCATGGTGGATACCTGGTAAAAGCTTTGGTGAGCTAATTGAAAATTTCGGTACAATACAAAGTTAAATCCATAAACTTAGACTGACTGTTTGCACAGATGAGCTTTTATCATAGTATAACAATGATGCCTGTCTGTCAACATTCTGTACATAGCTAAGTTTTGTAACAACTTTGATCATTTCAATATTTGGCTATACCTACTAGACCAATGCATATAAATTGTACACATAACAATTCACAACACAACGTATTGTATCTCTCAATCAATCAACCAATCAGCCAACTTGTCAAGATGATTTTATAGAGAGATGACAGGGAGAATTTTTACTTGACCCATTAATAACTTGTAGTTTAGGAGTGTTATATCGGGTTTTTTGTGCGATTGTTAGACATACGGTCATATAATACACAGTATCAATATATGGAACAGATTTGCTTTAGCGACGGGTTAATGCAAACGGGCTTTTCATATTTCCACGTCGCGGTAATTTAGAACGGAATAAAGACAAATATTTGCCATTCCTCGATTGGCATGAGTCTACTATTGTTCCGTGTAATATGAAATATGTGCATAGATGTGTTCTAAGGTAAACGCTGGTTATGTTATTGACTTAGAGGTAATATTCCCTAGCTTGGCAGCTGTGACAACTCACATGTTTGTTGACTTTTCTCCATTGTTCCCAGCCCGTGGCACACGTCGTACGAACAAGCAGGTGATGGGGATCCTAATACTGTACAAGTGTATTACCTGCACATATATATATTTGATGATAGGGTCAAATGAATGTTCAATTATTTCTGTGCATAAATTTACAAAAGAAAACTTACAATATTAGTACAAATTATCAAGTACATAAACAAAATTGTTGTGTATTTGTGGTATTTAGAGACAAATACGTCTTTCATGACGTAATTCAACTTTTTTCGATGTCCTATTAACAATAGAAACCCTAGGTCTGTGTTGGGTCTGACGTACGAATTTTCAATACGTTTAGATAATGCTCAGTGGATGGGCTCAAATGACGTCATCTATGAGAACAGTAAATGGCGTCACTGAGAGGTCGGATCAGCGCGGCCGTGAGTTGTCAATTTTCAAAAAATACAAAATGTTAAAAGTTTTAGGAAAAACACTTATTTCTTAGGCGTTGTTTGGTTTTGACAGAATTTAACATTGTATTTTCTACGGGCACAAGAAATTGAAATTTGGAAAAAGATCAAACTTGTGGCATTTTGGGTATATTGTTGTATTTTCGCGATTTTCGGTACAGCACATAAATTGAACACTTTCACGTACAGTGTTTAGGTCATTCAGACACACCTGAAATACATTTTGTGTAGTACAACCTATCGAATACCATGATACATTAACGTAAAAGAAAAAATAGAACACATACATAGATTGACATACATCACATTAGGTGGAATTTTCAATAAAAAAAAATCGATAGAAATTAGAAGAAAAACTAGAAAAAGAAAAATACTCCGAGTTGCAGTTTGCATGTCATCTGTAATTAATCATTGGTCAACGTCCAATATTCTCGATATACATAGAGTGAGTGGCTGCTATGTTAGGTTAGTAAATAGACAGCTGTTCCCATGGAAACAGGGTTGAACCCAATATCGTCACAGCTTTGTTCAGTCATTACGTCAAAAAGGAGAATAGCGTCTGACCAGAAACCTCAATTTCGTAATCTTACTTATCATCCAATCAGAAAGCTTGTACTTGGAACAATGCATACAATTGTTGTTCGTTTACAATTACATGTATGTTTTGTCAGACGCACTAAGAGACTAAATATATACAACAATTGTGGGTAAATAAGTACTACATGTGTTCTCAATTCACATCAAGGTTGTTGCCAGTTATGTTGACATAACCTTGTAAAAGTAAATAGACATAAAGGAAACAAAATACTAAATACTAAAAATACAATATATTAACTATTATTGCCATTGTCCTAGTGTATGATTAGCCAGTGTGTAAGTAAGTGTTTACGAACACTTCCAAAGTGGAGAGACGGTGCCAAGGTCTTCTAACAACAGTTGTAGTATTTTATATATACTGTATGAAAATACTACCTATACCTATTCGTATAGTATAGTCGAAGGGTTTGTTCATTTAGGTATTATTTCAGGCTTTGTTCTGTAGTCTTCATACATTATATGTTAGTTATTTGGCATATGTTACAATCTATATTTTAGTATTTTACTCATTTCTCTCTAACACACTTTCTATCAGAATATCTATCTAAGAATAAGTGTTAAAGTCACTCAGTCACTTCGTCACTGACTCAGTCACTGACTGACTGACTGACTGACACTCACCACTCACTCACTCTCTCACTCACTCACTCACTCACTCACTCACTCACTCACTCACTCACTCACTCACTCACTCACTCACTTTTGGGTTTATTATATGTAAATTTGTGAACTGAGTTGTAACTCTTCTCTTTGAGGAGGAATAAAGAAACAACAACAACTCACTCACTCACTCTCCCATTAGTTTAATATGTAAGTGTATCAGTGACTATCAACAACTTATGACATGTTCATCCAATGATATTCTTATTATTTTTGTATTAGTATATATATTTTTTACCTGAAAGTTGGTGTACGTTTATTGACATCGATTATTACACTATAAACTACTATTACATCTCAGACCCCTACGTTTATATGTAACCATGTATGCCAAACGATTTGTACATATGTACATTTGTATATGGCCGTGATATCAGAGATTTTAATTTGAGTGTTCAATATAAATATATATCTATTCATCTACCTTGCACTCAGATAGGATAGAATATGACAGAATAGAATAGAATAGAATAGAATAGAATAGAATAGAATAGAATATGATAACATAGAATATGATAGAATAGAATATGATAGCATAGAATCAAGCAGAATAGCGGAGAACAGAAGATGACCTTACATGATACGAACAAGAATAGTACAATAGAATCTAGTAGATTGGAGCAGATTATAGTAGAACGGAAAATAAAAGTGACACTAGTAGTTTGATGCTTAAACACAAAAGGCTGGAAAAAATAATAATAACAAGAACGAACAGATACCATTGTTGTGGTGTACGTGTCGAGGTCGCTTATCTCATAAATGCCGGTAGATTAAAATATATTCTCTCTTCCAGTCTTGTCGCCCCACGGTTTACACAATCGCAAAACGGAAATAGAACACATGTTCGTCGTAAAACACGACTGAAATGAGCCTGTGAAGTGTGTGTGTTGTGTTAGATTAGTGTGTGATCGTAATATGTCGGACTGTATTTGGTTTGCATTGGACATGTATGAACTAAGTGCGTGACGCTGCAACCTGAGGAGTTCGTGTGTTTCACTTCTTTCCGATATGAAATATGATTGGTTTAAAGTTTATATTTCCTCTTTCCATCAGACTTAGAAGACGATACATCGCACAGGGATGACGAAACCAGACAGAATAGCGACCAAAGCTCTTCCGGTAATAGACCTCCTTCCCCATCACTGTCATCGGAAAGCGAACACTCGGCATACCATGACACCGAAATGACTGAAAATGCGGACGATACGACGTCGCCGCCAAAATACAAAAACACAATCTTACAACGATATCTAAATGACTCTTTTACGCATCATTGTCAGCCAACAAATCAATCAAATAATGATAGGGGAGTTTCAAGGAAGAAAAAATCTGGCTCACTTAGTTCCCATGACTACGAGGAGATGTCTGCCTCACCCAATGATACATCGTCAACTGAAGGAGAACATCAACACGGGGTTTTTGATGGTAAGTATTTCAACCTTACTAATTTATTCAATTTAGGCTCACAAACAAAGTTTGGTCTGTGTGTCCAACGTTTAGACTGACTAGGTTTTCATAGCCTGGAACTATTAGGCACAGTGGTGGTGTATGTGGAAAAGACGAATTAAAACACTTTGTGCAATGCTTGCCTTACCCATATCAGTAAATTTTACCAAATAAGTCATTATTGACAGTAAGAAACATATACCAGTCGGCGACTTGCTGAGTAATAGTTGCCCTAAACCTTGCCTCTGTACATGAAGAAAATACACAACACAACACAACACAACACAACACAACACAACACACATACATACATACATACATACATACATACATACATACATACATACATACATACATACATACATACATACATACATACATGCATACATACATACATACATAAACCGTATAAACGGTTTTGTGAAATACAGACTTCAGAATGGTTGCACAATCTAGCATTTAGTATTTTACAGATATTTGATCGCACAAACCCAGAAGGGCTGTCACAATGGAATTGGTGATCTTGGAAATCATGCAAAGTGTAAAACACAACACAACACAAAACAACACAACACAACACAGCGCAATACAACACAACACAACATTAACATCACATAAGACCTTTAAACCATTTTCACTCATAAGACTACTGAAAACAAGACTTCAGAATTGTTGCGGTCAGATCATGGGTTATTATTACCCCTGAACTTGTTATGTCTCAAGCCTGTATAAAGTATATGTGAAGCGAAAGTTATCAGTACAGTCACCTCCCAGATTCAACAAAGCACTAGGAATGTTATAACGTGCTACTACATGACATCTCCTGTACTTGTATGTGTATAAACATGCAAGAAATTGCATGTAAAAAGGTTGAATTAGTAGTGTTGTGCAAGGAACGATCACTCTTTTTACCATTACATATTCTCCACCACCACTGATGCGAGTAATTCATGTGATTCGCTCCATAAACTGTTACCTAGCAACAGTAGGTCATTTGACTACTACTGTTCTGCATCTATCATATACATGTACTACTTTACCTCTGGAAATACATGTACAATGTATGAACTGTGAGAACATGTTACATGCTATCTGAGGGGCAGGGGCGAAGGCAGGCGAAGACGTGTCGGTGTGCATGTTGGTACGGCTAATACTACATCATATACTCTATTGAAATTTGTTTATGTCTTGACAAGGTTCTCTAAATCTCTTTCAACTTATTCAAAATAAAGACATGGAAGATCTAAACAAAGTAACAAATAATTTAAAATGTTTTAAAATGCAACAATACATACTTCCCCTTAGTTCGAACCAAAATTATAATAAAGATGATAAGGTAATATTCACAAATACCCCCACCCTACCCCTCCTGGACAATGATCGAGTTGTATATCATTGTGTGCGCATTTGCAGATCGTTCATGACATTATGATATTAGCGAACAGATGACGACATGTAATCGAAGAAAATACATGTAATAAGACATGACAAACCATAGCAAACCATAAGATACAGGAACTACCAAACCAGAGTGACAATAGAGGTGTCTACTTATTTGTATTTTACTACCAAACCAGAGAGACTATAGAGTTTGAATTAGGCGGCGTGATGCCTAAGCTTGTACGTCTCACACATCGTCGCAAACCACGACCTGTTTTACGGCAACGTTCTTAACGAGCCTCCCACAGGAATGTAGTGGTAGAAATAATAACTCTGGTTTGCGAGAATGGTCTCACACAGCGTTTTTTTTTGTTACCGTCAAATACAGACAAAATGCAGGGACAATCAAAGACTAGTAACATCACGTACATGAAATATTACATTTTATCTCACTGTGAACACAAATAAACAGTTTCTTGTTTGAATCTTCTTTGTTTCATCTGACAATGATATTGATTTGTGTTCACAGTGAAATTAAGAATTATCATTTTAATATGTTTTTTTTTGCGCAGTCAGTGTATGTATTTTGTTGTATGCAATTTGTAATCAAAACAAGTTGTATGAGAGGTAAAAAAATCGCACTGTCTAATTATAACTCTGTAGTCACTCTGGTTTGGTAGTAACAGCTGAAAATGTCAAATAAAATAGTTGATGAGTGAATTGTAAATAGGAAGTCAGTCTCTCTACTTGAGTCCTACCATACAGTGAACTGAATGTTTATGTGATTGTTCATATCGACGCCGTCGTATATATAGTGAATGGAATACCTCCATTGACACACTCACAACAGTCTTGTTTCTATTTATGATTCATTAAATCTGTTTGCCTCTTCACAAGTAACGATGCCTGTCGGTCATTCCATCAGACATTCTGTGTGTCTATATAAAAACGGCAAAACCCTTTATGTTTCCATGCAATAAACCCTTTACATGGTGTGGCACGTAACCGCACTAACCAACGCCTGTCAACTGTTATGGTATGTATTGGTAGCAATTCCCATATATTTTGAATTCCAGACACATATATTCTCCTGGGCCTTTAGAGAAAGTAGAGGAAAAAACAACTAACATTGTTATGCAAATTACTTATGCAAATATCTTTGACGTCACTATTCGTAAGCTTATAGATACATCTGTTTTATTCGATTATAAACTTTAATTGGTCGAAAAGGACTTCTTTTATTGTGTTAGGTATGAATGGTTTGACAATGTATGGATGTGATTATGTTTGCTTTCTGGTGAAAATAAAAGGTTGGTTGAAAAGATATAAAGTTGTTGAAGTGTTCAAGAAGTAAACCAGGATGATCCGTATATACTTTCTTTGTTGGTTTATCTAACTATACACATCAACATTATTACTACAATATATTTGAAATGTACCTATATGTTACAACGAAAATGGATAGCGTTCACAAGAAGACTACGCAATACATACAGTGTTTATCAAACGGTCAAAGCTAATCATTTGAGGAATTCGGGTTTTTGTTTATTTGGTAGATATAATGTCACATTTATAACGGAACACAGCATGGTTGTAATGGAAGTCAGTTTTGTTTATATTCGTTCATTTCGCAGTAAGAGTGTTATATATCGAGTTAGCTATCATGCATTGATCGTAAATGCAATATGTCACAAAGGTTTCTAGCGAACACGCCATGTTTTAGCTGTACATATTCTCTCCTAAAGTGTGTGTGTGTGTGTTTGTATGTATGTATGTATGTATGTATGTATGTATGTATGTATGTATGTATGTATGTATGTATGTATGTATGTATGTATGTATGTATGTATGTATGTGTGTGTGTGTGTGTCTGTGTCTGTGTCTGTGTCTGTGTATGTGTATGTGTCTGTGTCTATGTTTCGTCTTGAATGACGACAGACTGAGTGATCTGAGGGTTTGAGTGAGGTGTGCTCAACTAGACTGGCCTGGGTTTTCGCTGAGTAAATAACCGACTATATCCGAGTGTTCGTTTATGGGTAAACAACGGACTATGTCCGAGGTTTGAGTGAATACGAGCCGTGGTCCGAATGGAATTCAACAGGGACCTTGTCTGGCGAGATCTTATCTTGAGATGGGACGGTAGAACACAAAGCAATGTGGTCTGATAACGCGGATGAATTAGAACCAATTATGCTGAGTGCTATACGTACAGGCTTGTTTTGTTATTAAATAGCGCGACCAAGTACCCATCGATCAATATCAGAGAAGGATGTAAAAACCAAACTATGTTTTCAATTGTATAGGTTTTCACAATGTTGAAGAGTTGCTGTTATTTGAGTACATTAGGTGTGTAGGGTTTCTGGCAAGGTGTATGGCCTGGCGTTTTGTCATGCAGTTACTACGTCTCAATTCAGACGCCTGATAGTACACCAGCTATTTGTGTATTCGCAAAGTGTGTTTCGTTCGACTGACTGGCGCTTCAAAGTTATGGTATATTTGACAACGACACAATGACTTAAAATTGCTCGTTCTAAAAATGTCAATGTACTAAAATGCACCTGCTTCGGAACTCTGAGGGTTTTTGTGACACCCTTCACAGCGACTGGTAACCGATCGAATGTCAATTCTTTTCTGGTTGACATCAATGGAACGTAACCTCTCGAGAAGTGTAATAGGCCTACTCCCCAGTAGGATGTTTGCCAAAATATTGCTCGTACTTTACACAAGCAATGCATTCCCTTCGAAATATAAACTTACGTCACCAGGGTATTGATAATTATTCTCTCAAATTTGTCCACATTTTTTTTGAAAAGCGCCGCCAATTATGTGTTTACGCGTTGTACAGAAACGACGGTGTACTTATTGCCGTTCGTGTGCTGTTGAATTTCATTTTAATAGTTTAATTTGATATTACCATGGTTACACAATATATATCTACCTTTTTCTTCTTTATAACGAACTAACAAATGTCATGGTGGGGGGGGGGGGCGTTTGCAAAGGGCATCATGTCGATGGCCACCGGACTGGGTGCCATGTTTTTAGATGCCCTCTACTTTTCTTTGTTAATTTTATTGTTTTTCTAAATTGCAAAGTCGTCGATCACTTGAATCTAGGTAGCAAGGAATCTATCAAATAATAGGTCCTGGATCCCAACATAGTTAGCAGTCAAAGCACGTATGTGTGTAGACAGAAAAGTTACAAGTGTACGAGGGTCAACGAACCCACGCCCTAGGGCTCGTCACTTTACCTTACTAATGTCAATTTCTCAGTCTCAATAGAAGTGTACATATCTTGTAAATTTCAAGGACTTTTCTTTGTCAACCGGTAAATGAGTATAACATTGCACACAGAAAAACACTACTTTAGCCAAAGTGTATATTTATATTGTTTTATACCCCATGTATGTGATTTAAAAGAAATTTAATGAAACAGTGTTTGGGCATTTTTTTCAACTAATATCCGTTCATTCCACGATAATATTTTCGAGGGAAAAAATTGTAGAAAAAATGGCATTGGCGCTATGTAGACTGGGTATATCAAAGTTTTGTTTATCCGAATCAAGTCAGTACAAGTACCCTTGCCTTGATTTGTAACTCCGTATTCATAGGCATGCACCGTAGACAAAGGAGAAATTGGCAAATAAAAGGCGTGTATTTTGAGGGTATTAGCGAGATTTCAAACCAAAGCAGATCGAAATGCTAGATGTCTACAAAAGTAAATTGTGTCTACGTCGCTTACAATAGGTATTTGCGTAACAGGAATTTTTCATTTCAATAAAAATGCCGGGGCGATCAGTTCGAAACATTGACGATTGTATCAAGAGGGGTGTGCTTAATGTTATATATTTAGCTGGTATGGGATTATGAGAAGGTGATACGAATAATGAAAGAAAGGATAACATTGTGTGAGTATATGTATGTATGTATGTATGTATGTATGTATGTATGTATGTATGTATGTATGTATGTATGTATGTATGTATGTATGTATGTATGTATGTATGTATGTATGTATGTATGTATGTATGTATGTGTGTGTGTGTGTGTGTGCGTGCGTGCGTGCGTGCGTGCGTGCGTGTGCGCGCATGCATGCATGCATGCATGCATGTATGTATGTATGTATGTATGTATGTATGTATGTATGTATGTATGTATGTATGTATGTATGTATGTATGTAATCTTGGTATGGGTGTGACGTGACTCTTGTTCCAAATTGCATACAATTCTCTCTTTTCGTGAGAGATTTTAGGACATGTAAATTATGTGATGTAATTCGGCCAACAATTCGGTTACACCAACATCGGCACATATTTAGAATAGAATGTGGTCTCTGACCCCTTTTCACTGCTAGACGTGAGAAAAACCACACTTTTAACGTTTGACGTTTTTTAAAAAGTATATAATAACTGTTAACCAATTCTTTAACATCAATTGTAAGATTACATCTGTCTTTAGAAGTTAAGGCGAAAATAAAGGAGAATTTTGCTATAACGATAATTTGTTCCATTTTTGGAGGGAAATAGTCGATCACTTACAAAAATATTCCAGTAAATTAAAGTTCTCCCATACCAAAATGCTCATTTAAGTAATAACGGTATTTGTCTTCAAAGCACAAAACTGAATCACACACAAGTTTTCTTCTTCCACTTCTGATTGAGAAACAAACATGTTTCAAACAAATCACTTGTCCTTCTTCAGTGTCTAACTGAATCTGACAGAATGATCCAAATTTACTGGAGGTGTTGAGTAGGTGCTTCAATATATGTAAATTCAGGTGTGAACATACTTTTCAGTTTATGTACAGCTAACTGTCCACCTTCTGTGATGATGTCACTGTATGTAGATTGGTGGAATGTCGTATTTACCTAAATTGGCATTAAGTGACGGATTGTTGACTTTGATGTACATGGCCTCCAATAGTCACAAAACGAAACTTGCTCTGATCATAAACCTTCTGTCTTTATGTTTTATTTTAGATTTCCAAGCAGAGTTTACTTTTCCTGACGTAAATATTCATTGGGATAGGTGAGTAAATTGCATCATACATTCAAGGACGTGATTATGGCATTATACTAGTTAATCGTTGTATTCCTGGGAGATGTATTGTTTGTCGCTGTATCTATTTGTAAACCATTACGTTATTCTTCAGACGTGACGTCATTGATTTGTACTCATCAAACATACTGACAAAACAAATACCAGGTGTTTGTGTGTATCTCCGATTACTCAGCCAATCTTCCCCTCCTCTCGTGCCCTCCTGGAGTTTTAAGGTTCCCTCTTCCCGTTTCTGCTTAAAGTCAGTCTGTCTGTTTGTCTACCTACCTGTCTGTCCGTCCTTCCATCTGCCTGTGTGTGTGTGTGTATGTATGTATGTATGTATGTATGTATGTATGTATGTATGTATGTATGTATGTATGTATGTATGTATGTATGTATGTATGTATGTATGTGTCTGTCTGTCTGTCTGTCTGTCTGTCTGTCTGTCTGTCTGTTAGTCAGTCAATCTGCCTGTTTGTCCACATGTATGTGTGTCCACTTGTCTGTTTCTCTATCTCTCTACCCCCCTGCTCTGTCCTCTCTCTAGTTCTATCACCTACGTTACCTGCATAACAATTGTTACTGTTCTTGTCTTTTTCTACAGTAAACAAACAGACGAGACGTACTGGAAGGAAATCAACGCTGCCATGGCTTTGACCCATATGGCCAGATTAAAACGAAAACAGATGCAATCAAAAACATCAACGTGTGTAGCAACTCATTGAAACTGTTCCCATACACCACGTGACTTGAACAACAAGAAAGAGATTGTGATCATCATTGACGACAACAACAAAAAACAAATGGTAATAACAGGCCCGATGTGTATCGTTGAGGGCGCCGCCAAATTGAAAAGTCAAAGATTGGACATAGCGTTAAATAAGCTTAACAAGTTATGGAACCTACGCCAGAACGCATAAATGACGAACAGAAGCTGAAGTATGTGACATTGAAAACGTTCTTGTAAACGTGGGATTTTCTCTTGCTCTCGGATAATTTTCTTGGATTTGTTACCATACTCTTGATGATGAAACAGAAAAACCTTGATTGGTACTCAGTGAAGTCAGCATTTCATTCCTTTTAGACAGTGATTTATTAGAGGAAAACCATTGCTGTAATGCCAATCATGAACAATTTTGAGATGTCCTCACCTTGCTGACAATGGTTGCGGTATTTGTATAAATCTCACCAGTGCCTTTAAATTGTTGACTACAGTCCTTGGCTACACATACTAGGATATTCACGTTTCCCAAGCGACACTAAATACAGTATGCGAAGAACATGTTAAAAGTGCTCGCGTGGGGGCGATATTGCCAACAACTACCCTCCCGTTCTACTATAGATCGATGCGTGGA
This sequence comes from Glandiceps talaboti, assembly GCF_964340395.1. Lineage (NCBI taxonomy): Eukaryota > Metazoa > Hemichordata > Enteropneusta > Spengelidae > Glandiceps > Glandiceps talaboti. The sequence continues at coordinate 604,837 of NC_135568.1, forward strand.
TTTGCAACAATTTTTTGAAGACTTTGGTAGTCCTACTTCGTACGTTTTACTTTGATTGAAAGTCGTAATATTTTGTGTAAGACAAATTTAATTAATCCGAGTTTAAAGTTCATGTTGTAGAACAAGGTAGGCATCCTTGTCATTTTATTTTAAAACTGAAACTATTTGTTGTCTTGCGGTTAAGTTTTTTTTATTGAACAGTTTGATACAGGTTTTTCTAAAATACCGTGGAATTTTGGACACAGATTGACTTAAAGCCAAAACAGAAAGATTTGCATTTTTACGAAACTTAAGACCGTTTCAAATGTGTTTCCACAAGTGACGTCGAGATAGCAGCTGATTCTTAAAGACGAGCACGTGGTGTTCAATTGAATGTAAAATGTAATCGTTGGTGGCGCTCTAGCTCTCTACAGAGCATGAATCTATATTGTCTAAAAAGGATATTTTATGTTGCATACTACAGCCCTTATTATCATGTATATTCGCGCCTCTTTACATGTAAGTCAGTCTATTTTGTCGATAGTCAGTCTACAATTCACCAATATTTGATAAGAACTTTCGAACAATTTTGTATCGTTGGCCCAAATCTGATTTAAATCTGATGTGGTGAATACGGCTCGATTTCCTTAATTACCGAGGATCTATTTCCTTCCTTCAGAGCTAGTGTCGGTGTTTTTTTTCGATTTTGTTGTTTCGGGAGTGATCACTGCCGATACCACACCATATTGACTTTGACCTCCATGTTCAAGGTCAAATAGCAAATTGGTCAATACATTTTGAAGACACAAATTTGTACGATAACTTTGCCATGCAACATACCAGTTGTGGATATTGTGTTCTATGAAGGCTTGTTCTGTGTGCCATAAGCATGTCACGTGTCAAAAATTCTGAAATACCATGGTATTTTACGATTATATGTACTTCGATTCAGCTTCAAATTTCTGTATATTTTTTATCGATTTTTGTTGTTGTTTGCTGATATATTTTTATCAGTTGCCAATGTATCAAGATTTAGGGAGGGACAATCGCTTTTAGCGAGGCTTATTTGGTCAATATTTTAAAAGTAAAAATGCATGAAAAAGTACGATGTTTAAATGTTCTGAAGATATTTTTTGTTTGTTTAGACTTTATCAGCTTTCGGGTGATAGTACGACTGGTCGTTCGTTACCCGACATTCGTTGCAAACCAATAGTCAGCGGATTACTGTGGAAAATACATTTCCTGTGAGGAATTGAATATATTTCCATGATCTTTGAACTTTGACATTTGAATAAGAATGTAGACATTGACATCACTTAGCATAGCTTAGAAAAGCACGTTAGCATGTATGTTGGTCCAGGTGACCCTTCTCCGCATGATACAGAAAAAAAGTTGGCACAAAAAGGAACGGGAAACTCCAGTGAAAATGTCAAATTTCAAATAACTTACTGATCTAGCATCGCTCCGCCAAACTTCCAGTACTGCTTTAAGAATTGCTACGGTGCAGTACTGTCTAGACGCAAATTCATATCGCTGAAAGCTCCAAGGGGACACTCGACGGAATGAGCAGCCAGTGGTGAGTACTGGACTACACACGAGCTCTAACTTTTAGTACATTTTGTACTGTTTCTCTGCCGTAATACTACTGTTGTTTTACCCGCTAAAACAAGTGGTATCGTCCATGGCCGAGCTTTGAATACAACCAACCTACAGGCGGCGTACATCAGAAAATCTTTTGTTTTGAAATATGTTCAGGTGTGAACCTGATAGTAAATATGCATGCAGGTACACCTGATAGACATCGTAAATACTCATGCGCTTACTATGTACTGTCTAGAAAGTTAAAAGAACGCTAGTGGGGACATTTTAGAGTCAAGTTTCCGTGTGATAGTCTGCAACTGTACCAACATCCTACATGTCGTATCTTACAAACTATCCACATTAACATGGGGATGGACGATTTTTTGACAGGGAAAATAGTACTTTTGGGAGGATTGAATTGCTGTCCTCCCAACTTTTATTACAGTAGGAAAAGTATTTTGTTCTAGTTATTTTATTTGGGGCTTTAAGAAAAAACACCAAACACTTTGTTTAAAAACAGAAGCCGATTGACAAATTTTGTCGATATCAATGTCAATGTCAAAAGATACAAGATAAATTCACTGGCAATGGTGACCGTTCCTTATAGTGCCTATGAATAAAGAAGTTTTATCTTTCTACTCTTTCTTAAGATGTTGCTGTAAATAAAAGAAAAAAATTATAAATACAAAATTGGCTCAGCGTTGAAGACTTTTATCTTAATATGTATATAGAAGTACTAGAACCATCTTCATATCTACTCCTCTCCTCTCAAATTATCCTGTTTACTGTGCTGTCGAGATACATAGTTAGCAGGTCGTACCTTCAAGCCCTCGGGAATACTAGGAGGTGCGATGAGCTAACGATGTATCTCGACAGCATAGTAAACAGGCTATTCTCAAATGTATATTTCGTGGATGTCTGTCGCAATGTCGCGGAAGAAAAGAAATGCCAGCTCTTGTTTGCGAGAAAGGAGCACCCTGGAGGCCTGAACCCATGGACTGGTAAAAAGCCCAACGGTTTTCATATAACAAATTGCGCCCCCTAGTGTCGCAAAAGTTACCATTTGTACGTAGCGTAGAATCAGATGTCGCTCTCTTTCGATAGAATAAGAGGTGTTTTCTCCACGTATACCATATATAAAAACTTATTTTTAATTAAATAAATTGTGTGATGACCAATGTTATGTCACTGATACCACGTCAATCATCTCGCTCAGTTTACAGGAAAAGTGTTTACTTGAGAAAAGAAATAACGCACGAACACATTCAGGCTAGGCCACGGCAGACAGTAATGTTCCTGTAAAGTCTGAAGTGAACGAACTTACATTTACACTTAAATTCTGCCGTCTGCAAACGCAAAACGAATTTGAAAGGATGGGACATCACAGAAATTAATCCAAACTCATAACTTTGGGAAGACAAACCGCGAGCACCAAATAACGTGTTGTCGGACTCTCAGAAGATGCTGATGGATCCAATTAACATGGTGCATGCAAATGTCGTGTTGTTTGAATTTAGTGGTGAACAGGAGGACGAAAAGTAGATGTTATCTCGACTGACGATAAAAAGGTAAGTCTCAAAGCAAAACAGTTCTCACCTGGTTGTCTGGTATCCGTGCAGGCGGAGTACAGCTGTGTGTGGTTATCGTTCGTCCTGCTTGCAGACGGAGATTCTGACTGCCCAGACGGGCCAGACAACTACTAGGAAGGGACAGTCACATTGTCGGATTAAAGTCCTGACTTCCTCCGTCTGCAAGCAGCCAGGACTAGCATGTGCTTTCCAAATATGGCTAGGAAAGTTGTTTTGTCAATACAGTTCGATCAAAGAAATAAAAGGGACGGACAAAGAGCACGTATGCTAGCTGCAATAATTATATACACGCTTCTTGCAATAATTTTAGGGTAAGTTTTTATTTTGAGTTATTTTGTTTTTGAGCTTTTTTCGTTCCGTCGATTAACCGCATTGTTTCGCGGTTAAACAACCGAATACAAAAATCTCAAAACAGAAAAAAAACACCTTAAACTATCGCTACAATATTGCAGCTAGCCATACCCCTGTCATCATGAACATCAAGGGTGTAGACCAAGTCTGTCTTTATAACTCAATACATTGCCAAAAGCTATTAAAATAATGTGAAAGTTTACACATTTATTTATATTTTGAGTTACAAGCAAGGACTTGTCATATGTTGTTTCAGATTGATTTTGTAGGAATTGATAAAAATGTTTTATAAATTAAAATACAAAATAAATACCTAATCCTCATCCACATGGCCATTTTAATACAGTTTTATTAACGACTAGCAGAAATGAGCCAATTAAAATGATTGAACTGTTTTGTGTAAAAGATTTCTGAATTTTTGAAGGGAGACAAACAGGAGTCAACATCAATACAGTGTTTGGATATTGACAAGTTTGTCATAAGTTCTGTGGGGTTTAAAAGTTAGCAATGATGAAGACTGCAATGAACATTCCTGTATTTAAATTTAGATGATACAGCGTTTGGATAGTGACAAGTTTGTCAAAAGTTCTGTGGGCTGTATAGATTTAAGAGTTAGCAATGATGAAGAATCTGCAATGAACATTCCTGTAAACAGTATTTAAATTTGGACATGAATATTACTACAGACTGTAAGATATGTTGTGTTGCTTTGGGTTGACCAATGTATGATAGCATCTCATCACAGCGTACCTTACGGACTAAAGTATCATAAATGCTCCTTTCCTTTCGTAAGGAAGGAGATACATTAATAGGGGATGAAAAATCTGTGTGTCTCTGTCTGTCTATCTGTGTCATCGGTATAGAGCTAAATTTCTTGCATAAATCATGAAATTGCAAGACTATATACCCTTACAGATGGCATTCAGTTTAAATTTGGTTTTATATTGAATTAATGTCTTGCTGATGTGATTTATTCCTAAACACTTTCAGATCCATTTCACTAGATCAAATTATTTCTATCAGAGTTATTACTCTATAGATATGTTGCACTGGTTCAAATCACAGGTTGCATGGTTGTTTGAATTCTAATGGTGCACTCCTTGTATCATGGGTTGGGACTTGACCAGAATCCAGAACAGTACAAGATATGGTGGCTATAGAGGTGACCATTTGAAACAGTATTGCTACATTGTGATCTGTTTTCATACAATTTGGCCTAGATCAATTCCCCATGCCAGTAATAGATTCTACCACATAATTGTGTTGTACAAGAACGACTTCAATATTTTGGTTGACACCACAACTGCTTTGAAAGTGTAAATTATTTTGTTATCTGGTAAAATAAATTTCATTCATTCATTCTACTCCACACGCTATACATGCATTACTATAGGTGCAGAAAGTATGAATGTTCAGCCAAATATGAAGCCTAAAGACAAGTCACAAACTATTTAAATGCTAGTGCTACTTGGGTAAACTTAGTCTGTATTGATAATTGAAGTGTAAAACTATAATAGCGCCCTCACACTGTGGTTTCAGGAAAATTTTACTTTCATAAAACTTATCAATGTCGTTACTGTTTTGAGTTGAATACCCTTTGTATTTTTGTGTATGTGTCTTTCAAACTTGGCATTTAGACTATAACTGTTATTTGTTAGATTACATGATGTGTATCAACTAGTCATAGTGATTGACATCACTTTATAGTAGGTATCCATGACACTGGTAGATCAAAGATAATGATTGGATTATAGTAGGTAGCCATGACACTGGTAGATCAAAGATAATGATTGGATTATAGTAGGTAGCCATGACAATGGTAGATCAAAGATAATGATTGGTCAATCACCACCTGTCAGTAGCTCTTCAGACTTTGACACTGCCATATAAATGAATGACATGTCATCATCCAATTGACATACCATTTATGTATTCTAGGAGTGTTAGTAAGAGCCAGCCAATAGTTGACAAAAATAATACCCTTTGGCAGAGATGATTTCAACTGTAATTGTAGAGTTTCAGTGTTTTGCTGTAGGTTGTAAACCTTTGCCGCAGTCTTAGTACCAAGCCAAGATAATTTTATACAATGTTTATAGATCTCATAGCTTGTACCATCAAACCAAAAGATGTGTAGTCTCACTTAGGTGTGCAATGTTTATAGATTTCATAGCTTGTACCATCAAACCAAAAGATGTGTAGTCTCACTTAGGTGTGCAATGTTTATAGATTTCATAGCTTGTACCATCAAACCAAAAGATGTGTAGTCTCACTTAGGTGTGCAATGTTTTTGTGAGAATAAATGTATCATTGCACATTCTGTGTTATATGCAATTTGTCACAAAAAACCTTGTGTTGCCTGATCTATAGTCACTCTGGTTTGGTAGTACAATCTATTTTGGTAGGAAAACCAGTGTACAAGCTGGTACACTATCCTAACCTTTATTTTAAGTCATATTCAAATGATAAGTTTAAATTTGGTTGTAAAAACATTATACACAGGATCAAATGAGCTGTGTACCATCTGAATGAAGACAGTTTGTGCTAGGAGTTAAAATGTTAAAGCTGCAACTGGAATGTGTTTTTGTGGAAATGTTTTGCTAGGGTGCAATACTCATAATTTCTGAACAGAAGTACATCACCTGTGGGTAAACTCTTTTTTTTTATAGCTGCATATATGATAAATCAAATCAAATTGCTTGTTGGGTCTGCACCTGTTTCTGTACTAGTTATGGATAATGTTGACAACTGATTAACATGTACAATGTCTAATGATTGGTATTTTAACAATTTTCAGTGAAAATATTGTGATTTTCTGATCTAAACTGATACTCCAGTTAAAACTAATGCAGTTCTAACATGGTGACAGATTCAAAACCAAGCTTACACTCAAGATTTAAGCTTGTCACTTCACTACCTACAGATAATATAGACCATTAGTTAACAGATACAATGTTTTTTATATTAAAGTAACTGACCAATTTTGGTCTTGGTTGCTTGGTAAAACAATATGTCCCAGATGCAGTTAGTTAGGTTTAAAAGGTAGGAATTGTTGTGAGTCAGTTTCAGTTTCAGTTTCAGTTTGGTATAGAGGGCACACTTCAACATTAAAATATAGTCGAGTAAAACACTAGTCCATTGTAAGTTGACTTTTCTGACAATAGAGGGCGCTCTATAGGTTGGCAGTAGGAACTGCTCTGTTGTCAATAACTGAGCAGCTGTACTACATGTACTAATACACAGGTATAGATACTGATTAGATGAGATCTGGTCCAATAAGATATCTCATCTTCCACCTAATAAGAGTAAAACAAATTGAGAGAAAATTAAATGTTTGTGAAATATTAGAAGATGGGATGTGAGTTAAAATATACCTTAACATAATTATTTATTTTGTAGCTCAGTGGGAAAGAACAAAATGATTGTTGAATTTGAGACAAAATATGTTCATACTAAAACTTTTAACATATAATATCTCTGAAATACATAATGTATCGATACCAAAATTCTAAATGTCTCCGAAGCACACAGTGTATCCTTTACAGACATGACGAGCATGTGAATAAAATAAAAGATTCATATGTAAGAGGCACGTCAAGAAAAAAATTGTAACAACAACAACAAAAAACCCTTCCAGTTTATTTTAAATAGATGCTATATGTTAGGTTAACGTAATTAACATACCTGCCATGCATGAAAGATGAACCTTTGAATAGTAGTTGACAATGAGAATGTTACGTAACGTCCCATGATACATGTACATGGAACTGCTAGCATTGTATCAGGCCATTAGCCTCTGTTCGACCTTCTTATAAACTACCATGAACCTGTGTCTATGTTATGATCAGTCATTGCTATCACAACTGTGTCACTGTGTTATTGGTCATTCACCTCTATATTATTCAGCAGTTTCATTTACATCATGTAGTATGTGTACGCACCTCGGATATACTAGTAAACTGTGCAAACTTTTTCTGTTACCTTTTTCAAGAAAACCCAAACCCATGGATTCTGTGTTCAAATCAAGGAAAAATATTAGCATAGAAATTACGTCATTACTAAATAGGTCAAAATGATATCCAAATAAAGTCATTTTAGATATACCTGCCAAATATTATGTTATATGGGAAAATTAAAGATTGTTGATTTTCATTGAAAACTAAATTTCTAAAAGACCATAATTTAGAAATATTTTAAGAACTTTTCTTTTGGTAGAAATTTGTCTCCAAGGCATGTTCTACTTTATGTTGACAGACTGCTGACTTGTTTCTCTGTCTGCTCTGTATGGTTATATTCAATATGTTCATACTACTTGGGGAGTATCGACACAACTTTATCATTTGACACTGCTTATAATGACATATGTATTTTTAAGAGACAGTTGTTATTTTTTGGAGGAGATAAATTGATTTTTATTACAAGTGGCCATATGGATGACAAATAGATATTTTGGATTTTTAATTTATAAAACAACTGTAAGTTACTATATTGTTCTACAATACAATGTAAGTGAACATACATCAACACCGTGTTAAAAAATAAAAAGTATGTTATTGTACATGTATACAATAACAAACATTTTCACATTGTCAATGTTTTGCAATTTATTGAATTTACTGAATTACAAACAATGACTTGATAGAAGTTCTTTCACATTGTATTTCCAAGTAGAACAATAAAGTAAGGTTGTTTTATTAATTAAAGTTCCCAGATAAATTGTCAAATTTCATCCATATGGCCACTGTAAGTGAATATAAACTCATTTGTAATCATACTTTGAGAGCAGCAGACGATTAAAGGTATGTTTCTAGGTCTGCCCACTCCATAAATGTAAGTCTGAAAATAAATAAAGATAAGCAAAATGGTATCCATGCCTGCAGGCTTTCTATTCTTTAAGTGTGAAAATACAGTCAAAATTTACCATGCATATATTTATTTATTCATTTATTTATTTATTTATTTATTGCATCCCTTTTGTATCAGGGGCTCACTAAGCATGTTGGGAGCAGCACTAACAAAAAATTAAAATACATACACTACTAAATAAATTAGAGAAGATATGGCTAGTATAATCACATACAAACAAAACAAAAAACAACGGGAGGTAAGAGTGAGAGAAAAAAATTCTGCTTCAAATGTTAGTAGTCAAAAGATCTAACCTCTAAACTATTCTATATTACTATTAGTTTTAAAATCTTTTCTGTTATATACATGTACTAACAAATTAATTATTAAATTTTGTGGATATGTATTTACCTGAGAAAAGGATACTCCCACACAGACATTTATGTTTAACTCCCACTATGAACAAAACTACTGACAATGTCGAGAGAAAACAAAAATATGAAGAAGTGCACACAATACTTTATCCTTTAATGTGTATATATATTTCTTTTGTTATTTTTGTAGCTGTTCCCAGTTTTCAAACAATAACAAGTTGTTTTTTTACTGAAATACCTACCAGCCATCTGCAGGATAGTAATCTTCTTACTCTTGATTATTTTTATTTAAGGAAAGGAGATAGGAGCGAATTTTGTATTTGCAGTTTAGCCATTGATTATACACAAAATGGATACTGTTTCACTTGCCTCTCGGGAATTTAAAATCCTAGTAAGATATACATATGGCCTTGACAATTTTGTGTTATGTAATGGCGTAGAGGGGGTTTTGTGTTCAGAATTTACATAGCTGTATACTTGATATAGCAAGCAATTGAAGGTGACATTTGATCTCGCCTGTTTACAGTCTACACTACTGTTGAGATACAAAGATACATGCACTGGTCGTAATATAATCCTGATCCTAGCCCTATCCCTGGTATGGAGGGGGGTTGTCAAGGAGATACATCAGCTAACAATGTATCTCAACAGTACAGTAAACAGACAACATATGATCATACAAAGTTCCCACTACATTTTGCCTTGAGTTGAACTGCAGTTGTAGCATTATTTTATTTATATTTTTTTTTGTTTCCTAGCGCTTTGTTTCAGATTTGCATCCAAAAATAGTGCTGCATGTCAACCTTCAGAATCGCTGAGACAGTGTGTTTCAAATCTACATCACTGAAATTTGGTGTACTCCCAATAATTTCATATGGGAGTGTGTGGGTAGAGAAATAACAATATCATGACAGAGGAACACACCTCCCCTGCACATACAGAATACATGCCATATGTATGGGGAGACCCCCCTCCCCCCCCCCCCATAGAAATACAAGCACACCTCCCCAGCTTATACAGAATACATACCATATGTATGAGGAGGGGTCCCCCTTACAAGCACGAACACACCTTCCCTGCACATACAGAATACATGCCGTTTGTATGTGGCATGAATGTCTGTACCTTACAGACCACCATATATGTAGCCTGTAGGAAACATCATGTTGTTCAGTCCTATCAGGTTCGTTGATAGGATACGTGGCAAAATCTGTCTGTCAGTGTGCCCTCTAATGGTAGCCAAATTTTGTTGTTGTGAGTCAAAATAAGAAAAATTGAAATTTCTTGTGAGTCACCACATAGTAAGAGATAGGAGAACACCAAATTTTGGTGCGTCACTAGAGATTGTGTGTGTTAGTGGCGCATCAAATTGGCTTAGAGAGCACACTGCTGTCTTATTTTACAGACGAGATACAATGTTGTTTCAGTCTATTTCTATTTATACATTTGTTTTCCATCTGGTGTATTTTGACCAATGTCAGTTGATGATAAATGAAAATAAGAACATTTGTGAAAGATTGGAAATGTGTGAATCACACCTTACAGTGTTGATGAGTATTCATGATTTCCATTGCCACCAATAGGTCATCTTTAGAAGGTGGAGGCCAAACAATGAACTCGTCAGTGCATTGAATAATATTTACTCCTTGACAAGTTCAAGATCCAATGGTGATATTTAAATTGCACTATAAAATAAACTTTATTACAGTTTTGAAGGATATGTATATATCTCATTACATATCTTCTCTGTACATAAAAGAACTGTTTCCAGATAAAAAGATGTTGATGTCCTCACGTCAAACAAAATGATTTGGCATCACAATAAAACAATAGTTGATTTGAATGCTCTAAACCTGTATGATTGCGTATTAATCCCAGTAGCCAGGACTGAAAATTAATCTCAGTAACCAGGGCTGAAAATTAATCCCAGTAGCCAGGACTGAAAATTAATCTCAGTAACCAGGGCTGAAAATTAATCTCAGTAACCAGGGCTGAAAATTAATATATTAATAGATGTGATGTGTCAACAACAAATTATTTGGCATCATGAAAACATATCTTGTTTTGAATGTGAAACAAGATTATCTAGCACAGTATAAATTCAAATCATTTGCAGTAAACATGACCCTGATCATTTGTAAAATGCCATAAACTATTATATAGCAAAGTCACCCCACAGAGAAAATTACCACAATAGATGTTTTATGTCAAAATAAATTATTTGGCATGAAACAAATTCCTAGTTTGAATGTTATTAAACCAGATCAAATTAATCCCAAGAGATATGGCCATGGTCATTTGTAAAAGTCACCCACAATGAAAATTAGTCAAAACTGTTAGTGACGTAAAAAGTTATTGTATTAAGTTTACCTCAGTACATAGTTTTATCAAATTAGGTGAATTAATTTATTACTTCACAATATGTTAAAAGAATTGCTAAGAAAAAAGCTTTCCATTGATTTACTCAACCGCTAATCAGTGGTTTGATAAAGCTTTGTCTTTGAAGCACTTTGACCATTCAACAAATTTCCGAATTTATTTGGACAAATAAAGATTATTATTATTATTATTATTATTTTAGCTGTACTGTCCCATGAGTGAAACACCAAGCCTAAACCATTTTAGCTGTAATGTCCCATGAGTGAAACACCAAGCCTACATCATTTCAGCTGTAATGTCCCATGAGTGAAACACCAAGCCTACATCATTTTAGCTGTAATGTCCAGGCTAGCTATATGATAGATACTTTGATGATTAGCTCTGGATGTATACGCTGCAGGGTTTTGACACGTCTTCTCCCCTCTGCTATGGTTCTTCCCTATCTCAAAACAGCAAACAGATTTCATTTGCATTCCTAGCTCTGGATGTATACGCTGTGGGGTTTTGACACATCTTCTCCCCTCCGCTATAGTTCTTCCCTATCTCAATGACTATGCAAAATACAGAAATGAACTTTAAATCACTAAATTCAACCTACTAGTATGTCTTGTCTAATTTCTTGTCTTACGTTTGCTCAAGCCCCAAAAATGGACAAAAGTAAGTCATGCAAACAGATTAACTCAATATTGCACATGTCCACAACCATTTACATGTTGGAGCAGCTGTCATAGTGTATATTTTGTGGCTCTAGTGAACGTTAGACAAGAATTGACAGAATATTGAAGACATAGGTTGCATTTAATGACTGAAAGTTGCTTTCTGTACTTTTTATAGTCATTATCAAGGGTATGGGTGTTTTTTTTACCAAAAATCTGTGCAAATGAAATCTGTTCGCAGGGTCACTGTTTGAGATAGGGAAGAGGGGAGGAGATGTGTCGAAACCCCTCAGTGTATACATCCAGAGCTATTTGATGATATGACCATGACAGTTATTTTCCTGAATGATGCTATAAATGCTTTGACCACGACATCAGACACAGCGTTAGTTTTTGATATATAAAGAACAAGGTCCTTTCTATTTGAGAAGATCCACTGACTACTCAATCTTTACCATTATTATGAGTCACTTGGGAAGGTATATGGCAAGCTGAACTATTATAATGTTGCTCGTTGGAATGTGTTAGCTTCCTTCCTTTTGATACATAAGCTTTAATGGCCTCAAACAAGCACCATTAGGTGACTGTCCATGTAACATTGTATAAAGGGTAGTTTGTCTACTCAGTGATTGATAGTCTAGCTCCTATACAGCATCGTTACAATTCATACCTCCACATTTACACCTCCATGTTGTTAGTCAGAGACCAGTTGGCATCCAGACTAACTGAGTGAATATGTGACTCCACTATACCTATATTGGGAATGAGTATCCAAGTGACTTTACAGATTCAGCCAGTGGACAGACTTACGTAACTTTAGTAGGGAACTGGCTTTGTCCAATTACACATACATAGTAGTTAGTGTACCTCTAACAATTACAATTTTTGTTATACATCAAAATGATATGAAATGGTTTTTTTGTGAACCAATACATCACAAGGACCATTAAAATTACAATTACTACTAATAGTAAAAATAATGGTATGTATTGATAAAGCACCTTCCACAATGGGTGTAGTGAAGATCATTGTGCGTGCGTAATTATTAACCCTGGTATAGCCATATATTTGCATAACAGCCCATAACTTCCTAACTCCCTAGAGAGTGTACATTGGAACTGGTATAAATGCATAGGATTAAGGCATTCACAATTACAACCTCTGTCCTACCAGGTCCACAAATTTACAGACTGAGTTGACTAAATTAAGCTCCATCACTGATCAAATCATGTCCAGAGATTTTAGCCATTAAGAAACATATGGCAGCAGTGAGGTTTGATAATTTGATTTAAGAGCATTTATAGATGTGGTCCAAAAGACATTTTCCTATAAACTTTGTAAAATCATGATTGTTCAATCGTGAACGACCATGATTGCAGTTACAAAAGAGTTAACTTTCTCCTATGAAAAAAATGAATACAGTATGAAATTAATGTGTAATTCAATATGATGAGTTATGCTACAGCACAATTGATGCCACACTTTCGCACAATAAAAAAATAGTCTGCTTTGCAAGAATAAATCTGTAGCTACATTGCTGCTAGGATCTTTCTTTTCTTTGCCCCAAATTTCCTGTTTACTGACTATACCATCTGTCATTTCAATATGATCAGTTGTGCTGTGATGCAATTGGCACCATTCTTTGCACACACATAATCTCCCTGGTTTGCAAGAATAAAACTACTGCTGCGATAAATTACTGCAATATTTATTTCGTAGACAGAAAAGTCATTTGATTGTAGCTTCTGTTTATCAATGCATATTGTTAAAGGTGTCCCCATCACCTTGTTTAATGTCACTTTAAATGTCAACATGAAATTAATTCACTGGTTAATTTGTATTCCCATGTGTACAATATCTTTATATTAGCATTAGTTACGTAATACACAAATTTGCACTTTGATCTTTGACCTTGTGTCCAGGGTAGGATTTTCACTAGGCTGGCTGTACATAAACAACACAGTTAAATGCTAATTACAGTGTTGTATAAATTTAGATTGGAAATGGTTGTCCTGTATGCAAATATGTGTAAATTGAGGTTACATGACCTTTTACACAGGGTTAAGTTGCATCACTTGGATGTATAATGCCATCTGTCTTATAGGCTACATAGACTTGTCATGCCAAATTTCTTTTAGTTCAGTTTTTCTTTTATTAAATTTCATCTGAGCTTTGAAACCTTTAGTTATTCCTCTGGGAATGTTTATTCTAGTGACCACAACACGTTTCATAGCAAGCTGCCATATTTCTATATCTCTATACAGCATTGCCAATGTGTTACTGTTTGATCATTTTACATGTTCAATATGGCTTAGTAACTGTAATGTTTTGCTAAATTTTGGTCATTGAAAGTAATACCAAACCTTTACTGGTTTAATAGTTCTAAATCAGCTGGTGAATGCCTTAATAATTACATCAGTTTGTAGGCTTTAAGCTTTGCTGGACAGATCAATGTGGGCTGAGAGGGTGACTATTGCAAAGATTGGCCCAGGAATTTAAGGTTCTATTAGTTTGCTAGATTCATATTCAAGCCTAAGCCAAAAAACTTAGCTTGGTGCTAGTATCTCAAGAAACTTAGCTTGGTGCTAGTATCTCAAGAAACTTAGCTTGGTGCTAGTATCTCAAAAAACTGTCTTGATAAAGCTAGGTAATTAAAGAAAGTCTCTCAAATTCAGGCCATAATGAACAAATGAAATATTTTAGTCTCAGACTCCCAGAGTGTTTATCTCAGCCCTCAACCTTTAAGTTTTATGCAACTATATAGGTTTTGTTGATCATAGCTACTGCTGTGTCATTGATCACATGATACAGTCATATGATAGTCTTTGGACCAATCAGAATTCAAAATTGGTGAAAGGTAACATGATTCCTGGAAGGGATGACCCAACTCTGGTATGCAGAGCACGTAACTCCTCAAGCTATATCCAATGTTTTGATTTGTGTGAAGAAGTACTTGGAAGAATGCCAGTGGCACCTTACTTTCTGTGCTTTAGACTATAATGATGTTAATTAGCCTGTGAAAACTACCTACAATATCTTATAGTAGTTTACAACATGTGGCCTTGCAAAAAGAATTGTATGAAAATAGCCTTGTCTACTTGCTGGATGTGTTACTCAGCTATATACTTGTTCACTATAGTGTCCTATTAAATCTAGCAAGCAGACTGATAGCTAACTTCAAAATTAGTGCATTTTACGAGACTTGTAATAGACAGGGAAATCTGGTAAACGTTCCATAGATGTCCATACCTATACTATTGGTTAGGAACCCTGGTAACTATGGTAACAAGGAAATCTGGTAAAAGTTACATAAATTTCCATAAATGTGCCATACTATTGGTTAGGGACTCTGGTAACTATGGTAACAGGGAAATCTGGTAAAAGTTACATAGATTTGTATACCTGTACCATACTATTGGTTAGGAACCCTGGTAACTATGGTAACAGAGGGAAATCTGGTAAAAGTTACACTGATTTCCTTAACTGTACTATACTGTTGGTTAGGAACCCTGGTAACTATGGTAACAGAGAGAAATCTGGTAAAAGTTACATAGATTTGCATAACTGTACCATACTGTTGGTTAGGAATCCTGGTAACTATGGTAACAGAGGGAAATCTGGTAAAAGTTACACTGATTTCCTTAACTGTACTATACTTTTGGTTAGGAATCCTGGTAACTATGGTAACAGAGGGAAATCTGGTAAAAGTTACATAGATTTGCATAACTGTACCATACTGTTGGTTAGGAATCCTGGTAACTGCATGGTAAGAGACAGGGAAATCTGGTTGCATAATTCCATACCTGTATCCTAATTTGGGTTGGTAACCGTGGTAACATAACAGATGTAACATAAGTTGCTTTGTCCTTAAAAAATCAAAAGGATTTCTAGTGTTTCACCGGATCTTAATCAAACACCATGTATCACATTATTTGCTGTCATATTATTAGTAAAATCTGGAACATAGCAACAGTAATTCTGTTATTTGGGGTCAGACAACTTCTCTTTCTCTTTCTCATAACAGGAAAGTTCTTGTTGCAAAGTAAGATTATAACCTTGAAGTGTTGTACAACTAGAATGCTGATCAATACAGTGTTTTCCTAAATATTTTTTTGTAACACACTAATGGTAATACTTGTGTGCTCAGATAGGAATCAGTGAAACAATATTTGATAGTATGATGTGTATATGCAAATATGTCTTTATTTAATATAGACATTGCAAATATTAAAACACTGCTAACTGTGCATACTATTTCATTTTATGACAATTTTTTTTATTTACTCTAGGAATTTAAAGATTTTGACACATACAAAATGGAAATAACTGTAAATGACGCAATGTGTCATGTGTCAGTTCTTATAAACAATGACTCTGAAGCTTGCCAACAATTTAAAGAAAAGCCCAGATTTGACCCTAGTTTTGGAACATGATTTAAAGAAAACAACCTGCAATCTTGATAAGATCAATACTTATCCCCACATTCCATTCAAACCATTGTCCCACCTTTACCTATTCAATAAACAAAGCAAGTAGAGATCTGCTCAATCGATACCTTGATTGTTCACTGGGGACGCTGTTTGCATTTGTTATATAACAATCTGTCAGTATTGAACTGAGGTATTTTGTTATTGTGAGAGAGTCTGACACCTCTCTGTTTGCTGTGAAGACTAGTTCTAAGGTGATCACTAATTGACTTAACAGAACTGACCTCTGTATTGTTCCTATCAGCTCCCTCTATCCTCAACAACAATAGTCTTAAAGGAAACTGTGAAGTGAGCGCAACAACAAAGTTTGATAACTACATGGCTACATGTGAAGTACTGTAAACCTGGAAATAAATTTTCACTAAAGACTCACTTTCCCTTCTGTAGCTATAAAACAAAAACAAGTAGTGATTAAAATACCTTCTTGTATGTGAACACAATGTACCAGTCTGGTAATTAGTAAAAATAAGTAGTGACTAAAATGCTTTCTTGTATGTGAACACTATGTAAGCGTCTAGTACTAATAGTAAAAATAAGTAGTGACTAAAATGCCTTCTTGTACGTGAACATTGTAACAGTCTGGTAATTAGCAAAAATAAGTCCAGCTGAAGACTATAAAATCACGAAATTTTGAAGTGGCAAAAATACTATTAATAGCACTAGCAGTATAGAACCTGTTTGATTTCATTTTGTATACAATAATAACTACAGGTATTATTTGAGTTTTAATACCTGTACAAGGCTCTTGTATTATATTCCTTGACAACTCTAAGCTGTCACATATTAAATCATTGTATTGTTATTATAAGCAATTGCTATTGTGCAGCACATTTCTTACTTTCCACTGATGCTTTAAATGTAAATAATAATAAAAATAATAATGTTCGGTTCTTATATAGCGCTTTCCCACACCATGCTCAAAGCGCTTTACAATTATTACTCCTGGCTCAAATCAGAATGGCACAACAGCCCTTTAGTCATCTTCAACTCCCCGGGGAGCATACAATCCATTGCAGCCATTTAAGTGCATAGGATTAAAGCCTTCACATTGCAACCTACATCCTACCAGGTCCCCAGTTATACAGCTTGGTTGACTGAGGCACAGTTGTGGTTCAAATCTTGCCCAAGGACTTTAGCCACTCAGAAACAAACAGCAGGCAGCAACAGGGCTCCACATGTCATGATGGGTGAATTGTCATTTTAAAATTGTCATATAGAGGTTGTATGTGTTCAGCCACCCAAAGGGGAGGGGGATATTACATTGGGTTCTGTCTGTCCATCTGTGTGTCCATCCATAATATGTCAATTCTCTGACATGAAATATTAAATTTCATTCAAACTTGTTACAAATGTACCAAGGTTCTCCAGTCACATTACTTCGGTTCCTAGATTGTTATGTAGATTGTATGGGAAACAGCCACTTTTACCTCTGTCACCACTAAAATTATGGTACATGCGCCATTGTATATGAAAACATATGCAAATTTCTTTCTGTTACCAGGGTTTCCGACTTTATGAAAAAATCATGAAAAAAAGTCACAAATTAGTATTGGTACAATATCTCAGCTGATACACACAGTTACACATAGACTCCAGACATAGTATTTGGTGAGTTTGATAGGCCAGAAAATTTTGACATAAAAAACCCTGATTGTTAAACCGAGTTTCACTTCAGGAGTCGGTCTGTTAAATCTATTAGTTTGAAAGGTATATTTACAACATGTGATGGCCTCAGGAAAAAAAGTGGTAGTATTATTTGTGAAATTGCCTCCAAGGGTTTTTAGCTTGGCTTTTAAAATAGAGCTTCTACTAAATGCGTATCTTGACATGTATGCTATTGTAGTGTACTTGTATTGTACTCTACAAGTTTAGTCTTGAGGCAATGAAGTGGTGTGTAAATTAGAATGTAGGCTTCAGGCTTTAAACCCTCTGAATAATACATGAAAACCATATTTTAAATTGAAATGTGGGAAAGCATAGAATATTTCATGCATATTGTTCAGCTGTCTTTTGTTACAGAATACGGAACTACTTTCTTTCTTCAAGGAAAATAGCACAAAACACCAGCTACTATCATCTTAAGATGAAAGAGGTATAGGGTACAAGTCATTGATTCATTCATTGGTTGCTATATCAACACAGCTTTTGAAATATGAAATGTAGCTTAACCATTTACAGTATATATATATACACTAAGCAGTTTCATATGAACATATAGAATAAACAGTAAAGTGTTTCTGGCCAGGACATTTCGTTCAGGCTTTGCTGAGCTGCCAAACAACAGAAAATACACAAATTTCAGACACATAAACTGCAAAACAATAAACATAATATATGGCATACACTGAGAAGTGTGGAAAAATAATATACATTGGAGAAACAGGAGATGCTGTACCATCTACACCCGCCTGCAGAACCATTTATAACTGATAAGGAACAAAAATAAAACCGCTCCAATACTCAGCCAACCACTCCCATGTTGACTTTAAAATAGTAGGACTTGAAAAGATATGGAAGAACAAATCATACAGACTAACAAGTGAAACCTTCTGGATAAAAAAACTTGACACATATGGAGAAAATAGAATAAACTGCAAACAATAGCAACTATTTTGATTACCATTTTGGGTCACTTGACTGGGCATAAGTGATAATTTGTATTAGATGGATGGGCATACTGAGGCAGCTCAGCAAAGCTTGAGTGAAACGTCTTGGCCAGAAACTCTTTACTGTTTATTCTATATATATACATTTAATATTTATGCACTCTGTTCAACAAATTGACTTTTTATTTTGTCTTAACATTTATCGTCATCCATTCATATATTGAATGTACTGGGCTCCGTCTGTCTGTTGTCTTACATCATTTCTCTGACTTGCAATATCCAATTTCATTCATACCTGGCACAAAGGTGATATATCTTAGTGGACACATGCACATTACTTTGTTTGCACGTCACTTTATGATGATGGTGATGATGATGATGATGATGATGATGATAACTTACTGGACACATGCACATTACTTTGTTTGCATGACACTTTATGATGATGATGATGATAATGATGATGATGATAATGATGATGAGCATGACAATGACCATGAAGATGATGACTACCCACGACCACGATGACAATGGTGCTGATGATGGGGAGGAGGAGGATGATAACAATAATAAGATAATAATAAAAATCTTGTATTTACATTGGATAGTTGGTTAAACTTATTAGTAGTCGTTTCCCAACAAGTCCAGTGAGGACTTTCTTTCATGGATGCAGGAAGAAACCAGAAGACCTGCATTTGGTAAAGTTAACTTGAATATAACACTCCTTGCTGAAAGCATGGCAACTAATGCAATCAAGCCCAGACTAATGGACTTGAGTACTCATCAACCCTGAGTGTAGTAGTACAAGTGGTTTAATTAACTCTCGGCTACTGACAATCTACATCAGGCAACAAATTTGAGGTTTGAAGCGACATATTTTGAAGTCATTTAGAAAATGTTCTCACTTTTTCCAATGTCAGACATTTCCATGGCTTCCAGTTCATGTGTTTGGTTACATAACAGACCTACAAGATAGATGCCAAAATGAAAGATATCATATGGTTATTTTCTCAAGGTTAGAATTTTTATAAATGATTAATTTTGCTGTTCCCGGTCACTTGTGAGATAATCCATGTGATCATTGCACTAGCCAAAATCTGTAGCTTTGATCCCTTTATATTGTACTGTAACTTTTATCTTCAAATAGATATATATTTTCTGTATCGCTATAAAATCTATGCTGGTGAGATTTGTTTGTAAAAGCTAAAGTGTGGTTCCTATACAATTTTATTATTTTCCTGAAATAGGTAAAGTCTATATAAAACAAGTGATTTTTACCCATTGACTTATAAATTCAATGGTTTTGCTATGAAGTTCACATGCATTTTTTCCTGTGTTTGCATGAAATAAAATCTACCTGTGTGTCCCTGTGATTAGTTGTGTTCATCAAATATTGTAATTTTTGTAACGTTCTGTCTATCTAGTTTTAGTCTAGAGGCTATCTGTGACATTAAAGAATTAAAGCCACGGATAACCTCAAGACATCTGTTTTTGGATTTGGTTAAACCAAAGTGACCATATGGAGTATTTATTTTTAATTTATAAAACAATTTTTATCATGGCTTCCTACTTGAAAAATCACATTGTCCAAAGCTGTGTTTGTAACTCAGTACATTGCAAAATTGCAAAAAGCTCAAAGTTGTGTAAAAAATGTGTTATTGTATGTACAATAAGAAGCATTTTACATATTTGTTAATCTTTTGTAATTTATTGAGAAGGCATATGTTGTTTCACATTGATTTTTCAAGTAGAACGCCATGATCAAATTGTTTTATAAATAAAAAATTAAAAATGGATACTCAATCCTCATCCACATGGTCAATTTAAGTTACTTGTGATGAAGTAGTCTGTGATGCAAATATTTTCTAACGGTAATAGTTTACTGTTTGTGCACAATGAACTATAATTTTAGGTAAATTCTGACTATCAACTCAACTCTAAACTCAGATGTTTTCAACTATACCTACATATTTTGTCAGCACAGACACTTCATTGGTATTTGGCTTAGGGTTCTGGTTGTCAATGTTGTTTGCAAGTATATAGTACACTTATTGTAAAAAAATCAAATGAAGAAATGTAGTTTTCTTAACAGCAATAAAGATTCTATTCTATTCTATATGGAGCCAGATACTGAGATAGCCAGTACTGACTACTATTTTGAAGGTTACAGAACACAATGAATTTTTAATTACTGGACATTTCATAGCCTAAAGACTTTTTATTGGTCCTAATTTACAATGCTGTTTCACTGGTCTCACTAAATATGACACGTGTAATAAGTGAATGCCGTCATTCATTTTCTCTCATTCCACTTGTCATTCATTTTAATGACACCATTTCACAAATATGGCAGCTCATAAATGGCCCAGACACTTAGCTAATCTTGCATGAAAATGTCATTTGTCAGAGTGAGTCAGTGCTATGATGGGGCTACCTGTGTCACAAATATGGCAGCCCATAAATGGCCCAGACACTTAGCTAATCTTGCATGAAAATGTCATTTGTCAGAGTGCATCAGTAGTACTATGATGGGGCTACCTGTGTCACAAATATGGCAGCCCATAAATGGCCCAGACACTTAGCTAATCTTGCATGAAAATGTCATTTGTCAGAGTGCGTCAGTAGTACTATGATGGGGCTTCCTGTGATAGTGAACATGACATGTCTGTGAGCTGGACATCATTTGCAATTTCTGGATGCTTTAAAGTTTTCTTGAATTGTTATATAATGAGTATAATAAGTGAACAGTTATATTCTGTTAAGAGCCAACCTACTTAGTCTGGATGCCAACATGTTTTTTTTGTGAGTGGAGGTGTAAATCATAATGATACTGTATAGGAACTAGACTAACCCTGCTGGACAGTTGTATTCTGATAATAAGTAAACGAATTGGAGATTAACTTGTTCACTATGAGATAAAATAGATAAGACTGACTAGATGGCTGTGTCTGACTATAGTGTGTGGTATTTGATTGTATGAGCTGATTACATTACATGTATGGAGTGGTTACGTAACACCGTAACACTGGTGAGTGAAAATGATCTGCTGTGGCCATTAATACTCAGGTCAATTATATGCACACAACACAACAGTTCACAGCTGAGGAGACCTTTTGGCCTTTGTTGATGGCCATATCAAACTAAATTATAGTTTCTCAAATAAAATTCTCCAGTAAATGAAAACAATTATTAGTAAAAGCAAAACAGTCAGGTTTAATTTCATATTAATTTCAATCATTTCTCTATTTTTGTAGAAATGTGTTTAAAAAACCAGTGTTTATGCTAATGTTTTCAACCTCCGTAACGGAGAAATGGTAAAACTGATAAATTTTCTATATTGCATTGTACCATAATTTTCTATAATTCTGCCAGACACAAGATTTTCAGACCTAAATTTTATTGTTAATCAGAACTAGAACTTTAAAGGCCATGTTTCAATCTCATGTTCTCATGTTAGTGTTATGTTAACAAGAGCTGTTTAACTTTTTACAACAATCTACCATAATTGTTCCACTTCAGCACCATAGAACATTACTTAGTATTAGATCTTTTGGCGCTAAACAAATTCTTTTGATTGATTGATTAATCAATTGATTGATTGATCTTATCACTACAAAACCAAACGATTACATATGGTAGTTATTTTTTTGGTCTGGACACTTTTTTATAACTCTGCAAAACAATGGGTTTTTTTTACACCTAAATTTTAATCCAAACTGCACCTTTTATAAGATACCACTCTCAACCTTGTTGTTTATTATATTTTTGTTTTTGTTTTACAGGACTAATACTTCTTTGTGTTACAGTAACAGTAACCATGCAATCAGAGTGTCATCATTTGGAAGCACCATATTTTTTGGAAGATGAATTCCCATAAGATTAAAGTTTACTATTCTGAAGGTAGGTTACAGCTGTGGACAGGCTAGTGTACAGATCACCTTTGTTTTAATAGTCTGAATGTAGGTTACAGCTGTGGACAGGCAAGTGTATGGATCGCCTATGCTAACTAGTTCAACTAAATTGTATAGATAAATTTCATTAATGAAAGTTGACACAATGTTTTCAAAACAAGAGGACACCACTTCCTTTTAAAAGTAGTTTCAAAGCCAAGGTGGTTCTCATAGCCAGCTCTGTTACAGGCAATATGGTGTAATATCAGTGTTTTTGTTAAAGGTATGAAGGTGTTTGAAAGTTGGTAAAATGTACCAGAGTTCCCAAGGTATTTTATTCAAGATACATCTGTGTAAGTTTTACCAGATTTCCCCCTTCTGATATTGGCATGGACATCTAAGACTTCATCTCACATGCTACACAAAAGAGAATGGCCATTATACCTCAGTAAATTACTTGAAATACGACAGTGGCAGTCAAGGTTTCAGTTTACTAAGATTATTGTTTAGACATGTAGATATATTATTACCTATCAAATGGAGGTTGATTTGATTATGTGCACAGTAGGGTAGTGTTTCTGATGGTGTAATGATCTTCCAATGTATTTTTTAGGACTTCCACTTGTTTATATTGGAGGTTGATTTCATTATGTGCACAGTAGGGTAGTGTTTCTGATGGTGTAATGATCTTCCAATGTATTTTTTAGGATTTCCACTTGTTTATATTACCTATCAAATGGAGGTTGGTGTGATTATGTGCACAGTAGGGTAGTGTTTCTGATGACGTAATGATCTTGCAATGTATTTTTTAGGACTTCCACTTGTTTACATTATCTCCACATTACATCCACAGGACAGAAGCACGCTATCACTCACTTATGTAATCTACCACATTGAACAACAACATCTAGTGTCTATTTTAGTAAATTGAAACCTCTGTTGCTGCTGTAGTAACTTTCTTCTCATTTGCTAAACAGAGAATATTGTCAATTCATTCAAAGATAATCTTACTCCTCATTGGCTAGTTGGAAAATGTCCATTTTACCTCAGCATAATTTGCATAGATTTTATATTGCTCCTTATTGCCTTATTGGCTAAAAGAAGAAAATGTCTACTCTATTTAAGTGTGTGATTTGCATAAAGTGTATCTTGTATCTCAAAGACTGTACAGAGGAATGGCGACTCAACTCAAAACAAATGATAAACATTGAAAGTTCTTGTTCCTGATTTGCTGTAAACAGACTAGCAGGTCCTATCTACCTCAGTGTGATATGTATAAAAGTTTCTCCTTTAGTTTAGTAGGAGAATATGCAAAACAATCAAACGGCAATAATCTCCTTTCACTGGCAATGATATTGTCAAGGGGTCTAAAAACAATTTCAACTCCAATTTGTGGTATTTGAATCATCTGATTCACAAAGCCTTCTTAGACTTTGAACTGTCTAAGATGTATTCTGATTTTATATTTATTTGAATGCAGCTGTAAATTGGTCAGATTGTGTGACTTGTAAATTGGTACAATGCAGGAGGTCTGAAGCTTATGGAGATAATTTTCCCCTGTGAGTTTTACGTGTGAATTCTCACAAAGGTTGGTACAATGTAGAAGGTCTGAGGTTTATGGAGATAATTTTCCCCCGTGAGTTTTACGTGTGAATTCTCACAAAGGTTGGTACAATGTAGAAGGTCTGAGGTTTATGGAGATAATTTTCCCCCGTGAGTTTTACATGTGAATTCTCACAAAGCCTCAAAGGTTGAGGTTATTGAAGCTGTTTCAGCCTTCAATTATTCTTATATATCTTCTTGTTTCCAAGCAACAAATTCAACCAAGGCAGAGTAATATGTTTCTTGCCCTTGATTTATGTCCATGCTCATTCCGCACAGAATTGATTGAAATACACCAAGTGTGAGATTTATACAACTCAACTTCCTTTTGCCTTTGATATTATCTCCTGTCTGATATTGATAAAGGAATAGTATGAAGATCATTTTGATAAATTAATAATATGATCAATTGATAGATAGAGAAATTGAAAGATGGCTAGATAGATGGATGGATGGATGGATGGATGGATGGAAGGATGAATGGATAGATAAATGGGTGGATGGATGGATGGATGGATGGATGGATGGATGGATGGAAGGATGAATGGATAGATAAATGGGTGGATGGATGGATGGATGGATGGATGGATGGATGGATGGCTAGATAGATGGATGGATGGATGGATGGATGGATGGAAGGATGGAAGGATGAATGGATAGATAAATGGGTGGATGGATGGATGGATGGATGGATGGATGGATGGGTGGATGGATGGATAGATGGATGGATGGATGGATGGATGGATGGATGGATGGATAGATGGATGGATGGATGGATAGATAGATAAATGGAAGGAAGGAAGGATGGATGGATGGGTGGATGGATAGATAAATGGATGGATGGATAGATGGATGGATGGGTGGGTGGATAGGTGACAGGCAGACAGACAGAAAGAAAGAAAGAAAGATAAATAGATAGATGAATAAATTGAAAGATAGATGGAAGTCAATAAAATCATTGATGAATCGATAGTTTCACTAATATATCAACTATTATATTATACTAGTATATTGATGGCGCAAATCGAGAGATCTGATTGGTCTAGACATCGAACTAGTTAATGCACAGTTGGCACGCGTCCAAATTTTGATGTTCACTGTTCATCTAGAACTACAGTTGTAGTCCGTGCAGGGGTGGGGGTGCAAATGAAACCAGAAAATGTTGCGTCTTATCTTGTCTCCGATATTTTCAATATACTGGTATAATATAATAGCGATAAACCACCCCTGGGAATGGTATACCACTCGGTTTTGACCAGTGAACTCAATATATGCACTCGCTA
Organism: Glandiceps talaboti; assembly: GCF_964340395.1. Classification (NCBI taxonomy): domain Eukaryota; kingdom Metazoa; phylum Hemichordata; class Enteropneusta; family Spengelidae; genus Glandiceps; species Glandiceps talaboti. The sequence continues at coordinate 630,456 of NC_135568.1, forward strand.
TCGCTCGTGCATATATTTCGTTCACTGGTCAAAACCTCTTGGTATACCATCCCCAGGGGTGGTTTATTGCGTAAATTGAGATTGTGATATAATTAGTTGTAGATTGGTTTATTGATTAATTTAATCATAAAATTAACACTGTACTGATAAATTGGATTGACCAATAACAGCACAAGTTTTGATATTGTGTTTTCCTGCACTATGGTCAAAGTGTTTACAATCATTACTCCAGGCATGGACCTATAACAGCACAAGTTTAGATATCGTGTTTTCCTGTACTATGGTCATAGTGCTTACAATCATTACTCCAGGCATGGACCTATAACAGCACAAGTTTTGATATTGTGTTTTCCTGCACTATGGTCATAGTGTTTACAATCATTACTCAAGGCATGGACCTATAACAGCACAAGTTTTGATATTGTGTTTTCCTGCGCTATGGTCATAGTGCTTACAATCATTACTCAAGGCATGGACCTATAACAGCACAAGTTTTGATATTGTGTTTTCCTGCACTATGGTCATAGTGCTTACAATCATTACTCAAGGCATGGACCTATAACAGCACAAGTTTTGATATTGTGTTTTCCTGCACTATGGTCATAGTGCTTACAATCATTACTCCAGGCATGGACCTATAACAGCACAAGTTTTGATATTGTGTTTTCCTGCACTGTGGTCATAGTGTTTACAATAATTACTCCAGGCATGGACCTATAACAGCACAAATTTTGATATTGTGTTTTCCTGCACTAATGGTCATAGTGTTTACAATCATTACTCCAGGCATGGACCTATAACAGTACAAGTTTTGATATTGTGTTTTCCTGCACTATGGTCATAGTGTTTACAATCATTACTCCAGGCATGGACCAATAACAGCATGAGTTTTGATATTGTTTTCCTGCACTATGGTCAAAGTGTTTACAATCATTACTCCAGGCATGGACCTATAACAGCACAAGTTTTGATATTGTGTTTTCCTGCACTATGGTCAAAGTGTTTACAATCATTACTCCAGGCATGGACCTATAACAGCACAAGTTTTGACATGACTTATATTTTGACTTATATTTTATGTATATTCCTAGAGGTAACATAAAACAGATTTAATTATTGGAATATGATAATTTATATGTGACATTGATTATGAATTTATGGGTTATGTTATTTGTACACTAGAAGATGATATCTTTTCATTTATATTGTTTTATGAATTTTTGAGGAATTTGGTTAAAAAATATTTTAAAAACTTTTTTGGAAATTTCAGAAATATTTTTGGCCAAAAATGCTATTTTTAATTGTATTTATTATTAGGTAGTTAGAGGTGACCCAGCTACAAAGATGCCAATAACAGTTTAATTATTGAAATTGGCTAATCTTATATATATTAATTAATATAAATACAGCTATCTAAATTGATAGGTTGCTTAAGATTGAAATAGGAATAATTAAAAGTGGTTTTATTTGAAGTGTGTGGCCGGAATTGCGATGTGAACAAATGTTTGGAGTCAAGTGTCGGGTGTCATTTCATAGATTCATGCATTGATGATAAATTATAGTAATGTCAAAAATTATAATAGTATGTTTTTTTACTGAATTTAATTAAATTCAATTAAATCTTTGATTTTTTATTGAAAAGACACTAAATGTTTAATGAATGTTTATCGATACAGGGAGATTAAAAAGATCTCAAGGTTAATTTCCGTGAAAACAAATCCCAATATAAAATGATCACATGTATGTGATAATGATAAACCTATTATAGACTTTTAAAAATAATAATTGACTTCCTTTTTTATTTTGTGTGTTCCATCAGCTGTTATATTTCACAGACTCCTTAACTGTTGTGTCTTAACGAGAGAGTAATCAACATGACAATGACCATCAATTTACTTGTGTAGCCAGACAGATATTGTGACTATTTGTCCTTGGAATGTCTGGCACTCACTAGGAAAATAGAATTTTACCCAGTATGCCTTGCACAGTTGGCCCTGACCACAGCTTGTGATCAAGGAGAGACTGCCTGTAGGTAGGGCAGTCAAACTGCTTCTTTGAGTATGACGTAAAATATAACATAGACACCAAAGACGTACGGAAATCTTTAATAATAGTGAACATGGTATGGTGTTCAAGGTTTGCCGATTCTAATATAAAAATAATACAAAAATGTTATTTTAAGTTTGACAAAACAGGGTTAGATCAAAAAATGTACGTCATCAAGTATTATTTCCATCAAGTATTATTTCCCAGGGTCAGTAAAAATGTGTAGACGTGGCCCTAAACCATTTATTTACGTTTTTGTTGAAATTGTGGTTTGGGTCAGTGACATGTTCAAAGCAAGTTCAACTGAATGTCATTCACCTTTACCTTGCCAATAGGAAAGAGTCACCTTTGTAAGTTTGGAGTTGTTGTTGTTGTTGAAGCTTGAGATTCACCTTTCAAAGTATGGTTTGCCGGTACCAAGGTGTCAGTCAAGGTGAAAGTGATTATATTTCATGTGGTATCCTAACAAAACCTGCACCATCCAATATTATAGATAAGCATTCTCTCGCAAGAGTCAACCACATATCGCTGCTACATGTACCACCACCACCACCACCACCACCATATGTTCTGCTTTACCTGTTTTATGTAAATGAACCTCTCAGTAACTTTCATTATTGTGAATGACGTGAACTTAATCAGTGATATATTGATATGTACAGTTATTTTACTGTTTACTGTTTTACATGAACCAGTCAGTAACTTCCTCTATTGTGAACAGAATGAACGTAACCCATTACACAATGATATATACAATTTGGTGGTAGATAATTAATCCTGAAAGAGTTGTCTCCCCACCCTGTCTCCCCACCCCGTCTCCCCACCCTGTCTCCCCACCCCAGCTCCCCACCCCGTCTCCCCACCCCATCACTGTATAGCATTCCTGTATAGTTGAACATATTATTGACTTTCTTTTTTGTGAATGGATCAGACATAATCCATGATGCATACAATCATGTAATGGTGAAAGCATGACAATAACAGAAGGATAACATATTCACAAAGTACACAGATATTTCCTGATATAAGTGTTGGCACTCTGAAAGATATAGTTGTTGTTCCTGTATGCTTATATATATGTGGAGTAGTTAGTGAACCAATGGCTGAACCTTTCACACTAAACACTGTGGCAGCTTGTATATACCATCAATATATTATCATATCCATGTATATTAACCGTTTATGAAATGAAGGATAGCATTTTTATAAAGTACAAAGGTTTCTTGATGTACATGTTGGTACTGTGGTCACTAGTACATAACATCAATATATAATTATCATATTCTTGTATATAAACTGATTGGAACAATTCTAGGAGAACAAGCCTGAACTAAATTCAGGTATATTGCCAGTGATAGATTATGGCACAGTTTATAATATTCTCAATATAAAGAAAGGATGGTTTCCTTCAATTTTTCCTCATTGTTAAAAAAACTAAATTGCATATTATGATAGAAGATGATCATTGGAAACATGATACATGTGTTCCATATATCTTGCCTTGTATATAAACAAGAAGCGATTTCATACAATCAAAGCTGTTTTTTGAGTTTGTTTCCCTTGTCCAACCGACAATATATAAGCTCACTATTTGTCAACTAAACTACACACATATTATCAGAAACAAACGTATGAAAAATAAAATCAAAAATCAAAAACAAAACAAATGTGTGAGAATGCTTTCTGTTGACAGTGCAATAATTTAATGGCTTCTCTTTCATTCATCTAGTTCCTATATCACACTTTACAATTACTACCACCGTCTCCATTCATGTCTAGGGAAAGTCCTTATTCTAGCACAGAAATGTGTGCTACCTCGACTGTGTTCATATATAAACACTATGACGTTATTGCATCCCAACATTATTTTAGTTTCAGACTGGAGAGGTGGAGATCAGTTAATGAGTAATTGTCTAAAGGAACTAACCAATTGCAACTGCCTGTCAATCTGTGATGGATTACTTCTGACATGCATTGTTTACATTTTGCCCAGCAGGGGTAGCACAGATTTCTGTGTTAGAGTAAGGACTTTCCCTGTATGTGAGTGGAGATGGCATTGATAGTAATCTTAAAATGTCATATACCGAACTAGACTGCTTTTCATTTATTTATTTATTTATTTATTTATTTATTTATTTATTTATTTATTGCATTCCTTTTGTATCAGGGACTCACTAAGATTGTTAGGAGCAGCACTAACAAAATATTTTTAAAAAGATTTTGCATAGTGCTGGCTTATCTTGATATGTAAATATGTATTAAAAGTTTTTTTTTATTCATTTTCAACAATTTGTCCATAAAACATGTCTGTATGTATTCCAAGAGTACAATTGTAATATTTGAATTAAGTGTGATGGCTTAAAGTGAAAGGACAAAGAATATAAGTCAGTACAACTATTTTACTGTCAAATTTATACTGATCTCACAAATATATTTTTTCTCTCATAAAAGGGCTGATTGTAAAATGATAACTACGTATAATACAGCAATTATTATTGACAAGACATGGTCTTCCTCCAGAATCACTTTAACAGATATTTTGAATCTAATTTGATATCTGCCAAAGCCAATAAGAAAAAATTGCTTCTGGTCAGGACTGGTTGTCTAAAATGGTGCGACAACGCTTTTTTTTTTCTTTTTTTTTTAAAATTCACAAGAAACCTGTCAGTCAACTATTTATGGCAATTACTGTTCTTTGTATTTAGTACTTTAGAGCAAGTATGTATGTGGTCTTCACTAAAGTAGGGGGTTATTTTTGTATTTCCCCTCGGATGTGCAAACTGCATGGGCTGGACAAACAAGAAAAAAAAGAGACCGACACGAGGGTGTGATGCGCGTGCTGACCAGAAACAATTCTTTTTGTGTTTTTGGCCTAAAGCTTAGTATCAACTTTTTCTCTTGTCATTTCATGTTACAGTAATTAAATGGTGCTAGGAAATTTCAAGATTTTTTAGCCTTAGTTCTGGCCTCTGTAGCAGGCTGGATAATCAAGCAAAGATTTTCTCCACACAGTTTGTGAACTCAGTGATTCAAAGTTAGTATTTTCATGGATACCATGCATGGCAGGTGATTGGTTGAATAAGTCACATGATGTCAAGTTCCCTTGCTCACCTAATTGATCAAGTATAGAATATGAACTTTGAACAAATAACCTTGAATGTCAACACATGATATTCTAATTTTATGCTGATTTTTTGTCATGGTTATAATTCCAGAATAGCATGAAATACTGAGTTTAAATAACTGAGTTCACAGGCTGTGTAGAGAGAATGCCTACCTTGTTGACTACCCAGCTTGGTAAGGAATAATCAATCTTTTCTTCAGTAGCCTGGTACATATACATAATGAACCAACTAACAAAACAATGAATTAAAACATAAAGATGAGATGAATGAAAAAAATAGAATGATTGAAATTACAAATACTCAATTAATGTTAACAGTTTATGATAACTTGATTCAAATGTTTCAAAAAATCAGTTAGGAAAGGGAAATGACACAAAGTGTCACAATATATACTATTAGTTTCTAGTCACTCACATAATTGACTGACGTCAACAGTTACAGTCGCTTAGTAAACCAACAATGGTGTTACTGTACATTTATATGGGGGGAGGGGTAAACTCGCTTGCATTTTCTCATCTTTTGGCAATGAGCAAAAGTAAAACGTCTAAGGATTTGCATTTCTACCATTAATTATAACATTGAGTTGTTTCCCAGTTACTACTTTTGTATAAGCTTCCTTGTATGTTTTATTTTTCTTCTACACAGTCACTAATTAATCTTTGAAAATCTTGTTGATGTATATCATCACATTCTTAACTATTTTTGACATAAAATGCAGTAGATTCACTTTGAAAATCTAAGATTTTTACCAAAGTGGGAAATATGTTTGCAGTGAGTGTAAATGACAAAATGTACCCGTCACATTAATATTGTCATAGATGATGGGTACTGTAAGGTAACTGTTAAAAAATCCATGTAATTTACAAATGCATGTTTTTACTGCATTTGGTCACTTTCAACGGTTTCTGAAAAAGCAAGTTAGCTAGATTTGCAAACTAGTCAGAAATGCATGTCATATTTGTGGTGAATTACTACTATGGCTTGTAATTTGTAAATGGTGGTCGTCCAGCTACTGCACAAATAAACCATAGTATGGAGATCATGTCGGTAATGTTAGTGTTACTAGAATGGAGACCCCTGAGGATGATATCCTCTACAAAGGACTTCAATTTCTGTTGAGACTAGGATAAAAAAAGATGAAAACTAGGTTTCCATGTGAGTTATCACTGAGTAAGAGAAGGGGAACACCAAATTTTGGTGTATGACATGTATTTGCCATGTGCATCAGTTGAAGGTCTGTATAATTGGCTAAGTGGGCACATTCAATGCATATACACACTGTTATCATGAATCAGATGAACAATTCATCGTACATGGTGGGTGACATGCCGTGTTGAAATTGCAATGATATAAGAACTTTTAATATAAATTCACCTTGAAAATGAAGTCTGATATCTGCTGTAAGTGTCACGTGCATTTTATTAAAATTTATATTTTGATTAAGGTCTGTTCCTTTGTACAAAAAATGGCATATTATTAAAGTAATTGTAAAGTGGTCAGAAAATGCAGTTTCTGGGGATCATGGTAGCAACGTTTTCATTCTGTGCAGAGGAGCAGAATATATTCATGTCAGGGTTTTTTTGGCGTAGACAGGATACTGACATTTCTGTGAAAATATAGCAATGGAGACCAACAGGCACAGAATTTGATTGGTTGATTTTTGTCTGTGGACTCTAATGTAGATGCCACGTATTTCAATATGATTCACTCTTCATTTAGCATATTTTAATGGTGGTACAGTTATTCATATGTAGCATCTTATTTTGTCATACTAGTGACAGGATTTGCAAATCAGTTTGTGGTCAATGTATTGTCCCTAATTTAGTATATAGACAATAGATAGTGGAGGACCTAGCAGTCCATGTCTTTATTGTGTATGCAAACAACCCTTTGTATCAGTGACCTACCACTGCATCATTATCATGGTGGTTACGTAACACTTAGAATGACCTGAAAGAGTACACATGCGTGGGGCACGTTCCATTATGTCTTAAAGGGGAGAATTAGTAGTAGATGCTCATGGACACCAACAGCTTCTTTTTGAAAGGTCGTTGCTTTTTACTCAAAAATGTGAAAATTAAAAGTAGAAGTGGCTCAGGTTTAGTTTTTGTGCTTAAAAGAAAGTAGAATTACAGACACTTTGTTGAAATGTACTAAAATATGTAAAACTGTCCCTCTGTGTGGAAGTCTCCCCCCTTTCTTGAAAAAGTGGCCAATATGCAGATTCTTTTGATGTGAATAATGCATTTCAAGGCTGTGGAGACTATTTTTACCAGCCCTTTGGATTGCTTATGATTATGCAGATTAACTCATGAGGGTCTCATCACAAGGCTGTGTGCTGGAAGTGACCAGCTAGTCATCAGGCAAACTCAACGCATAGAACAGACCAACAATCTTTGAACCACTATTTCTTCATCAACACGGGTTTCCTCGGTTTTCCAATCATGAATTTGATACCGGGGACTTTTAGAAGTACACAGGGACGTAAAGGTAGGGAAGGTGTACATTGTTTTTTGGCATTATCTGCCTTTCTATCCTCTGTTCACCTCTTTTGTCCTTAGGCTTAGTTCAGACATCCATGGTTTAGAGAGGGGTGGTGTACGTCTCTTCTTGGTATGGCATTCTGTTGGTAGTGGCTTCCATCAAACAGACGCTACACAACAGTCACCTCTCCACACTATTTGAAAACTCATTCAGCTTTTAATCTAACAGGGCAAACACTGGTCTCATATTTTTTAGTTTTTCTCCCACTTTTGAGACGAACTTACGGGGCTGTCTTTCTGAAGGCTAAGTCATGTTTGTTTTCTATAATGTCTGAGTGAAAGGCACTCGGTTTCGTTTGCGGAGTTCAAAGTCTGTGTGGTCAGTAACCTAAAAGCAGACTAGGGTAGTATGTCAGTGGAACAGATGCTGTTTTTGTGTTATTATTGTGTTGAATATTAGTCCAGGCATGATGGGCTTCTAGTATAGTGATATAATTAACAGATATAGTTAATATGCAAATGACATGTGACCTCAGCACCAGTGATGTTTTAATTGTCCTTAATTGTTCTACTTCCTATTGTTTTGATGGCAACTTAATTCACATTTTTTCTGACTTTTAACTCAATTTTCGGAGGAAGTAGGATTGTCCACATGGCACTAGTAAAAAGGGGAAGACTTTTTAAGTGTGGTGTGGTGGCCGTTACACAGTATTGGGTTACATGAATTGGTACTTGCTATGTCTGGTTACATCATATCTTCTAGACAAGGGAGGGGGTCTGAATGCCAAACATGTATCTAGTTACAAACTCTGCCCTTTTTACTACTCCTAGTAATATGTTAGTCAACTCCTCTCAAAGTATTATGAAAACCTTTTAACATGAGAAAAGTTAATTTTTTTGTAGAGTTTCTACTTCTAATATGATGATATGTGGATTTATGGTGGTTGTCATGAGACAGACCTCCCAAAGCAAGGAAGTATAACAGTGTGTGATTTCAGGATACTTTGTTTACTGTTGATGTTTTTTTCAGTTGTGACTGTAGATAAATATTCTATTGTATGATTTTTAATGTTTTTTTCATTCATGTAAACCTGTTATTGGTTAATATGTACAAACTGGATTTTTAATGAGGTCTGCATGAAATCCATGCTGTCCTCTGAAAATAAAATGTTCTGTGATGATCATGGCTTTTGAGTGATTTTCCAAATTTATACCTTACTCACAACTTTACCATCATGTGTTCCTTGTTCTCATATCAAGTTGTTAAACCTTTACTAAATATAATGCATAGAAGTGAAGAACCTCACATTACAAGTAAATCAACAAAGAGTCAAGTAAAATATATTGGTACTTTTTAAAGATTCTGAAATTATATAGTTGAATTAGGTAAGCAGTAAATACTTGTATAATAATAATGGAGTCCTCATTGGATTTATTTACAAAAGCATTCATTAGTTTCCTTGTTTATGAACAAGATATGAAATCATGATCATAGCAAACATTTCAAAGAAAACAGCTTTCTAGACAATTGCGTAGTAAATATACCATACTGGTCATGTCACAATCAAAATATGAATTTATTTCCGAAGACCTTTACAGTTAGAAATGACAGACGATTCTTATTATATTTTGTTGAGGAAATGATTTTCCTGTAAGTTTTAATAGGAATGAATCATGAAGTTGTGTTTTTACAGGAAATAGGTGAGGTTTGACCTTACTATTTCAACAAAAGACATAGGTTTTAGCTGAGACAATAGCAATGCAAATTGACTTAATTACTTCTTTTGTTTGTATAGACACCTCATTTACATATGTTTTAATTACTATAAAATCAAACAAGTGATGAACTATGTGATGTGGGGTCAACCCAGGCTTGGTTAGTCTTATGAATAATACATGTGGGTGGAATCTCTGGCCATGACCCAACAGTATGTTCATTATATGTATTTGTTCATGTGGACCAACCAGAGTTTGAAATTCCAAACTCAGTCTGAGGTTGTCTAATCACTGGACTGTAATGTGATGTAATAGATAGCTAAGAGAAAGATCAGAATTCAATGATGTTTAATTTACCCAGCGTGAAGATTAACGTTGTGTAGGATGTCTGTCTTTTGCTTTCATAACTGGTCATGTCATCCTGTTCAGATGGACAATAGTAGTTACAATATGGACTAGCCAAAAGACTTGGCTATCTGGTTAACGCACACGAATGCTATTGCCATGCTGGGATAGCCAAGTTCCTTTATAGCTAAATGTGGACAGGCAGGCAGTTTAAATAATTTACATCTGTTTGTACATAAAACTCCTCACTCTACTAGTGGGTATCTGTACATAAAAAACTACAAGTTGGGAAAATACTTATTATCTTTACAAGGTGGACTGGTATCTCAGACTTTGCTATCTGACTCAACATATGAATGACATATCCAAATCTCTCGGGTAATCATGGAAAGGTCGACATTTTTAGCCACAAATAATCACATATGACTATTCATAAATTAAAAAGACCAGTCTGTTTTGTTGTATTTGATGACTATTGTTAGATTAGAACCACCGAAAAGAATTAATCATAAAATGTTACTGGTATGTTTGGATGAGTTGGTTCGCTGAGAAGCGTGGACTCTGACCATTTGTTATAAAAATAATCTGTATGTCTACACGCATTTTCAATGAACCACATTAAAATATGAAATTAAATTTAATAGTACCAGTTTCTAGTCTGTACTTTATCTATTTTTTCCCGTTGGAGTTTGATAAGTTGACATTAGATGTGTTTTATTTGTGATATTCAAACAGTTTTACTTTCATTAATTTAAGGTGATAAGTGTTAACAATAATATAGCCTAGTTTCAGCAGTGTTAGCCTGGAACCAATACAAATGATGTTTTGATTTAGGGAAGTCAAAAGTCAGAATCCCCATTTGCCTCAATTCTAGGCTACAACAGTGTTGAGTGTAGCTGAAATTAACCATTACCGCATGAAGTATCTACTATCTAGGCTCATTTGGTATATTTTCCTTAGATTACTACAATAGCTCAGCTGTGGCACATGGCTAACATTTGCCAAGAGACTTGTCTGGGTGTTATTATATCTCATGAAGCTCTCTCTACACACAGAGACTTGTCTTGGTGTTACTATCTCAAGAAGCTCTCTACACACAGAGACTTGTCTTGATGTAGTCTCCTTGCCAGACTTTGTGACCATCGTCTCTCAGTCTACATTTGAGCATGCGCAGTGGCGAAGCCACAAGAAGTGAGTGACTTGTCACAAAGTCCAAGTCGCTCACTTGTAGGTGTGGAGAGCTTCTTTGAGATGGTAACACCACATGCACCAAGACAAGTCTCAGGGCCAGGTGTGATAAATATGATATCGGCCATTACTTTTTCTTGAAAATATGGTATACAGTATGAAGTTATCTTCTTTACATAATGACGTACACATATGATGTAGGATTGGACTGTAAAGGTAAACTGATACGTCATTGTAAAGAACCAATGAGATGTGTCCAATTTTCATAATGTGACCCTGTCTGGCAGATTTATGACTTGTCAGCAATGATTTGTTGCATACGTATCAGATTTACTGTCCAAGTCATGGCCAAAGTGAGATGATATAAACAGCAATGCATCATGCTAACAACTTTTTTTTTTTTGGGGGGGGGGGGGGATTTACATGGCAGCCGAACCTTTGATATTCAGAACCTTTGATATTCATTTGTGATGCTCACACACAAAAAATCTCACATGATTTGATATTTATTTTGTATTGACTTATTTGAACAAAGATTGAAATATATTCAAAAAAATTTCTTGCACACAGTATTTCGGTTGGTAGGTCTAGATGTGAGGGTTGGAATATGTGATTGGTTTTTCAACAATTTTTACAGTCATTTGACTTGACCTTAGACATAAAAATGTGGCCAATAGTTTGGTGACGATATGTTAAATTACATCTTACAAATTATATGTAGTAGTAGGTGTATAAACAAATTGTTTGGGGAAGATAACTTTTGAAATAAGAAAATGGTTGTTTTCTATATAAGCACATTGTCATAGTCAGTGGGGTTCAAGCAATTGCTGATCAACTACCCTATAGCAAGTCGGGCTCAACAAATCAAAAGCCTGGATTTTGTGAGGTGATACAATCATATTGAAGTGTTATATAACCACTGTCATGCATTTGAATAGGTACATATACTCAGCTTGTTAACATCAAACTAAATTAGCTTGCGCAGGTGATGATGTGAAAATGTATACTTCAAAATCCCTATCAATAACTGTCATATAACAGTACTTTAAGTTATTAGCAGGGGACTTCATATAAAGTCCTAATTATATTACTTTACTTGGAAAGCCAGTCCAGCCACAAGTGGGTGTGGATTTCATGTACAGACAGACTGAGGTTGGAAGTCTGCAACACAGCAAACAGAAGCTGATTTTTTTAACTGCTTTTATCCAAGCATAGCCATGCTTTTGTTTCTTTTCAGAGAGCACCTCTAGAAGTGGCATACCACCACTATAAAAAAGAACAAAAGTGGCATACCACCACTATAAAAAAGAACAAAAGAATGTGGATATTGATTGTTGCCTGGAATGAACTAGTGAAAGATAGACAAGAATGTGTACACAAGTACTTAGAATATTAATGAGTTTATACAAACAAACCGCTACCAATACTGTGTAGGGGTTACAGGTGTGGCAATATTAGTCACCTATACCCTAACCTTAACAATATTCACCCATAATTATTATTGTTACGTAATATAATGAAAGCAGTATTGATATTTCCGGTTTGTGGTTTCGGGTTCCTCAAAGAGGAAAAGGTGTGGATGATAACCCCTGTAACTTCCTGTCTACCACCCCTGTTTACACATTGTTGTTGGTATGTCCTCATTTTAAAGGTAGGGCATTGACCTGGCAAGGTGATGTATGCAGATTTGCAAACACTGTCAAGTGTTGCTGATATGGTATTTGGTACTGTGCCATGCTGTTGTCAACCCTGCCTCATAAACATATGACAGTGTCATAGCTGATGTCACTCTACCTTGGTTGGCTAGTAACGCCTGATGAAAATGTATAAAAGAAATCTGGCCTTGTACAAGTTCACCTATACTGTACAGACATATATTTATGTCAGAAATAAGCCTTGTTATACATTTCCCATATGGTTACAAAGTTTGTTTTTGTTTTTTGAAAGGTTTGGTTAGTTCAGACGACAGTGAAGGACTCTGCTTGTAATTGATTAGTCTCTTCATGTCTTTCTGTTTGTATATTTTATGGCATTTACCTTGATGGTTGAATGCTTGCTCACTTTGTAACATTTTTCAGGCCGACAGTAATCTTAACACATATCCATCATGCAATTGAATATTGACATGAGAAAATCTATTGCATGTTTTACTTGATTGCTTTGGGGTTGTCTAAAGATGCTAACTAGTCTCTAGTGTTGTCCATGGTATTGAATCATCTCTTCACCCATCAGTCATGGATAGCACTAGACTAAAGATAGCTCTTGTGTGAGGGAAGAGGATTCTACTATTGTTGTTTGTAATTTTAAATATACCTTGTATATTGATGGGCGTGATAAAATATAATAAGCGGATAGCACCAGACTAAAAGACACAAGTTTTATGTTCTGTTGGATGTACTATTGTAACGAGTAAAATGTTAAATACTAATAAGACTGGAGTCTGAAAAATACAGAAAAAAAAGTCCTTATAGATATCTTAAAATCCAGATGACTTTTTTCAAAAAGCTGATATTGTGGACAAAATTCCTTAGTCCATGTGTATAGCCAAGTTTGAAATGGATACGGTAAAAGATGGGAACATCAGCTTATAGAATAAAAACTGTGAATTTTTTTTTGGACAATAACAATGTTTTGACTGCTTTGCTGTAATGTATATTAAGATAACACTAATGTGATGACCTGGGAATAAAACATGACCCTTTAAAGTCCACTGATAAGATAACACTAATGTGATGACCTGGGACTGAAACATGACCCTTTAAAGTCCACTGATAAGATAACACTAATGTGATGACCTGGGACTGAAACATGACCCTTTAAAGTCCACTGATAAGATAACACTAATGTGATGACCTGGGACTGAAACATGACCCTTTAAAGTCCACTGATAAGATAACACTAATGTGATGACCCAGGTTTGAAAAGTTGCCCTGAAACAGATTGTTGTCTGACAGTACTCATGTAGAGTTACTGCTATGAGTACAGTACTCATGTGGAGTTACTGCTTTGAGTACAGTACTCATGTGGAGTTACTGCTTTGAGTACAGTACTCATGTGGAGTGTACTGCTTTGAGTACAGTACTCATGTGGAGTTACTGCTTTGAGTACAGTACTCATGTGGAGTTACTGCTTTGAGTACAGTACTCATGTGGAGTTACTGCTTTGAGTACAGTACTCATGTGGAGTTACTGCTTTGAGTACAGTACTCATGTGGAGTTACTGCTTTGAGTACAGTACTCATGTGGAGTTACTGCTTTGAGTACAGTACTCATGTGGAGTTACTGCTTTGAGTACAGTACTCATGTGGAGTTACTGCTTTGAGTACAGTACTCATGTGGAGTTACTGCTTTGAGTACAGTACTCATGTGGAGTTACTGCTTTGCGTACAGTACTCATGTGGAGTTACTGCTTTGAGTACAGTACCCATGTGGAGTTACTGCTTTGCGTACAGTACTCATGTGGAGTTACTGCTTTGCGTACAGTACTCATGTGAAGTTACTGCTTTGAGTACAGTACTCATGTGGAGTTACTGCTTTGAGTACAGTACTCATGTGAGTTACTGCTTTGAGTACAGTACTCATGTGGAGTTACTGCTTTGAGTACAGTACTCATGTGAAGTTACTGCTTTGAGTACAGTACTCATGTGGAGTTACTGCTTTGAGTACAGTACTCATGGAGTTACTGCTTTGAGTACAGTACTCATGTGGAGTTACTGCTTTGAGTACAGTACTCATGTGGAGTTACTGCTTTGAGTACAGTACTCATGTGGAGTTACTGCTTTGAGTACAGTACTCTTGTGAAGTGTTCTCTATTTGGTTAATTTAATGTCAGGGATGAATTTCAAAATAATAATAGATTTGTTTCGATATGTAGCAACAATTTATCATGATGATTTATTTTCCATTGTGAAAGAGCAATATATAATGTATATGATTGTAAGATATGTGACTTCCATTGTTTTATGCAAATAACAAATGAAAGCACAGAATGATCAATCTGTTGTGTTTCCTTGAAATATGATAAGTTGTAGCCTCCTAATAAGGTGGAGGTCAATGATTCGGTTGCTATGGTAACTTTCATTTCGTTTCCCATCTCTCAGACTGTGGCCTTGGCAACCTTTAAATGTCTGTTTTTCTTCATCTGTCCTTGTCTGGCTAGCATCTTATCATAAGTAAACTGAAGTCACCTGAGATGAAGGAAATAAATTAGACATTCCTAGAACCACTTTAGCCAAAGACGTTTTCATGGTCTCTTAATTTTGAACCACCTTAGCCAAAGATGTGTTCATAGGTCGTAATTTTTGGTCTTAATCAATTCAATATCTCACGTAGAGGATCTTTTTGTGGTTAAGAAATCAAACATGGTGTAAAAGTAATACATAATGAATCAATAAAGGTGAGGTACATTACAAGAATCTTTGAATCATAGATCTGCTTTCAAAGCATTACGTAACATATTCAAGTATATCTGAATGTATTATTTTGTATTTTTATTTGAGTGTAGTTACATTTCCCTCCTGTTATCACACATCTATATAATGTCTCAGTTTTCCTGCTTGTCACACAGCGATTGGTAAGAAATTTGACATGTTTTTGGTGGCCTTGTGTTCGGATGTTGGCCCGAAGTAGCCTTGATGCTAGGTTTACTTCAGGTTAGACTACAGCAGAAACATACAGTGATTACTCAATAGTTGACCTAACATGCTAATATATATATATGCATATTTAAGTATCTTCCCTTTGTTGAAGTCAAGCCCAATTGACAGGTAATGGCCTTGGGCATAGGTTACTTTAGGTTAGCCCCGCCTTCTTTTCTTTCATCGGGTGTTGACCCCTGATAGGGCAGGACATTACAAAATGAAGGGAATGCCCAATTCAAGGTCTTATGTTAATATCTATATTATATTCCATTTGTTTGGTGTTTATTTTGATGAAAAATGTAAACAAGTAATGTAGAGAATTGGACATTTTTGTCAGAAATAAAAGTAAAGAAATGAAGTAAATAACTAAAATTGTATGATTGAAGGAAATGAAGTCAATTTTGGGCTCAAAAATAGTGTCTAGACACTCACAACAGTATATTTTGTTTAATGTACATCATTATTTTGAGATTTAGTGGCTTTCACTTTCAGTATTTTTTGCAAAAGGCAAAGACAGAGTTTGGTAGGGGGCATGGATTGTAGCTAGCTAGATACTAGAATTAACTATCATAACCAGTAGCCAGGCACTTAAAAATAAATATATTTTATTTAGGTGATGTAGGGAGAATTTTTGAGATGAGTTTTATTTTAGTGGTCGGTCTTTTCCAGAAATAGTCTGGATGTCAATGTGGTGTTGAATCATCTCAAACCCCGAAAAAGGGAGATCTGGATGAAGGATAGCACTATAGAGTAGACTCTAGTCCAGAAGGCAATGAGGAATGAGGATGTTTTGTAGATGGTATGGATTCCAGCTAGCCAGAAGCAGCATTTCAGTATCAGTTTGACTTTCCAGATGTCACCATCAACATTTATTATCATGCAAATCAGCTGTATGCAAAATACCATCAATGTTTATTGTTAGTTTTGTTTTACATAAAATGTTTGCATTTATTATATAGATGTGAGAAAACATGGAAAGAAGACGAGTTCTTAAAAATTATCCATGCCTTGAAATTTTATGTCGTATCGTTCAAAATTTTCTCCAATAATTAGATTTCAAATTTTAATTATAATTTAATCATTGAAGTTATGTAAGAAAAATTCCTAATATAGTTCATGTTTGTGTTTGGAACAAAATATTCAATTTGATACTACTTAGTAAGATGTGAGTTTTTTACTTCATAAAATAATGAATATCTGTAAGGTGTTTGTGTTATGTGAAGGACTGCACTAGTAGTGAAAGTACAGCACAAAGATAGTTTTAAATAGAACAGTTGAGAAGTATGTGTCATTAAATTAATGTCTAATATTTAATACTATAATCTCAAGAGATTAGTATGGAGAGTTCTAACACCGAGACAAGTCAGTGGACTATCTTTGATGGTAATGTCAAAGGGTATTCTGTGTGGTATTCTGTGTGGTGAATGTTAAGAATAGACAGTATTATCTCAAGTGTTGTGACAATTCTACATGTACGTCATTTATGTCATTAATGTGTAATGTTGAAAACATTGAGTTGATACTTTTACTCTCCTGGGTATGGCTTCATATTCTATATTCAAAATTACCTGAATTATCAGTATTTATAAACAAGATGAGATTGTTTACCATGAAATTGGCATGTTCTCTGGAAATAGGCAAACCTGAAATGTATTTGTTTACCAGTGAAGTTGACTTTATTATCTGTGTTTACCAGTGAAGTTGACTTGTTATCTCGATAGAGAGATGCACACTTCCCCTCCTCTGTCTAATGCTTGTACTTTGAATAAGACAGGAGATATCAATGTGGTGGCCATGTTCTTTGAGAAAGAGATGTACAAGAAGTGTGTTTGTTTACCAGTGAAGTTGACTTAATTGTTCTCTGAATAGGATGAGACATGCATAAAGTGTGTTTTATTACCAATGAGGTGGGCATGTTTCTTTGAAAGTACTTGGTGTGTTTGTTTAACCATGAGGGTTGTTATGGTAAGGTTAGTCCACATATATGAAAAAATGATGATGTATATGAAATGTTTCAATGTTGTTATAGGACTCTTTCATTTGTATGAGGGGTATTTTATTCTCTCTATAGATGGTAATTACATGTACCATTTGTGTTAAAGTTTGTATTTGATAGTTTGTTTCAGCATTATTATTATAGCCTTTCAGGTTTTTACTTTGCTGTGTTGTTTATTTTACCTTTCACCTAGCAATGTATCATTCGTTGCTAACAGTACATGTATGAGCAGATAGTGCAGCATGACTTAGAGAAAGCTTACAAATTGTTTGTTTTACCACTATGTCACCATGGAAATCGAGTTGAAAAGAGACAATAATTGTAAAAGTATTAGTACTAAATTTTGAAAGGTGTACCCTCTTCCATACATGTACTTCGTAGTTGAATGCCTAGTACATAGTACTTCCCTTCATCCGTCTTTCTTCCTCTTAGGAGGAAATTTCTTTTAGTTTCATTTTTTCTTAACAGCTTCAAATGTTTTCTTGCTTCCGACAGTTGCTATTGGTTACTTGCTTCCAACAGTTGCTATTGGTTATTTGCTCCAACAGTTGCTATTGGTTACTTGTTTCCAATAGTTGCTATTGGTTACTTGTGTCCAACTCTTGCTATTGGTTACTTGTTTCGCAACTCTTGCTATTGGCAACTTGTTTCCAACATTTGCTATTGGTTACTTGCTTCCTAGTGTAGTGCTATCTTTCATCAACGCTCGAAATCTCTTTAGAGATTTGATACCATGTTGGCATCCAGACTAATTGCTTCCAACGGTTGCTATTGGTTACTTGCTTCCAACAGTTGTGATTGGCTACAAGTATGAATTTCATGTAAATTATGTCCCCGGATAAGTTAACTTCGTCTTGTTTTTGTCATCCAATTAGACTTTGGTCAGCCGTCAATCCCAAAAAGCTGTGAAGATATGGGACCTCCAAGGCAGCTCCACAAGCATAGTGGAGGAGGAGGAGGTATGTGATGCATCCCAACTAAAGAGATGTAGAAGGAATTAAATTGAATTTTGCCCTCCTTTAGTTTTTCACTTCATCTTTGTATTACAAGGTGCACAGAATTAATTTCAATATGCTAGAAAATATGTATTGCAGCTAAAATTTCAATATGCTAGAAAATATGTATTGCAGCTAAAATTTATATATGCTAGAAAATATGTATTGCAGCTAAAATTTATATAGGTACAAATACAAAATTGTTGTAGATAGAGGTACATACTAGTGAAGATTCAACATTATATACCTACCATTTCTGTTCTACCATAGGTGACATGTACGTAGTTAGTCATATTTTATGGTAATGAATGATTTGATTCAAAGTACAGATGTCTTTAGCATTCATTGTGATCTGATGTATAGCTAGTTTATGGCAATTACAATAGATATTCCATTGAATCTCTTAAACTAGGAATGAGAGATTGACTAGAATATACTGTTACTACTGTAAACATCCTATCTAATGTATGGATTGTGAGCACAACTAGGTTTCCCCTTGGCCTTCCTGTCTAAGATTGTTTGCTAAAATGTATAAAGAACAATAGAATTTAGTGTGAATTAGGAAGATGGAAATACAAGTTAAACATATATTACCAAAACTTTCAATGTCAAAAAAACAAAATATAAGTTATAAGAAAAAAAAGGGGAAAGTGTTTAGTCAAAGATTGAAAATTTGGTACTGCAGTATTTTTACCATTATATGTTATCTAGGAAGAGAAACAAATGTTTGTTGTTAGGTGGCCACATCAGATGAGGTTGGGTGTGCTTCATGAATACATAGCAATGCTGTTGATTGGTACCTAGTGAGCATGTGCAGTCCAGTCTGTTGACCTTGGTATCATACCTTATATGGTATGTGTCCTTGAAGTGGTGGAACAGTTGTTACGTAACCGAGTTCTTTATTCCATCTTGTCATGTGCTAGGGTTTCTCTCGGGCAAAGACCCTTTGTGAAATGGGAAAAGGGCAGGGATAGACTTGAATCAGAAGGACTGTATTAAACTGATTATATGATAAGATATACCCAATCATTGCAGGAAATTGAAGCATATTAAGGTCTCTTGTTTCATTGCTTGCCATGACAACTGGATTGTTATGATGGAACTAGGTTTGAGAGACAGGTATAGTTGATAGCTTAGTACCACCTCCAGCATAGTTGGTCAACAATGACTTTGATGAAAGTACAAGCATAGGCCACCATGTTTCAATATTCATATGTGTTACAGTATCTCAGAAATAGATAGTCCTCCTCATACAAGGCCCTCAATGGCTGTAATCTGGATGCCAATGTGGTATCCAATCAGACATGAAGGATAGCACTATCATACATCCTACATTTCTCTCAGAAACAGATGGCGCTTCTTAGATCATACTAGTAGTAGCCATTATTGGGAATTGATTCCCTGCATATCATGATGTTTTCAAAACCTACCTACTGAGGGCACCAGATAGACATACACATACCTCATGATAAGACAGCCATGTACATGGACTGTGACCAGATATACATATACATATCGCATGATAAGACAGCCATGGGTGTATGTACTGTGACCAGATATACATACACATAACACATAACAAAAGACAGCCATGGGTGTACATGTACTGTGATCAGACACATACACATACCACATGATAAGACAGCCATGTGTGTACATGGACTGTGACCAGATATACATACACGTCACATAACACAAGACAAAAGACAGCCATTTGTACATCATCACTACATCATACATGTACTGTGAACAGAGACACAACATGCACTTAAAACATGACACGACAAAAACAGCCATGTGTGTACATGTACTGTGACCAGATATACATACACATAACACATGACAAAAAACAGCCATGTGTGCACATACATACACATAACACATGACAAAAAACAGCCATGTGTGCACACGTATATAATGTTACTTTTATAGACAACTGACTGTGAATGTTATTTTCCTTGATTCTCAACACAGTAGAAATTCCTTAGAAACTTAACTTTCAAAATTATCCATTTCTTTATAAGAAAAGGAAAAGGTAAAACATCAAATTTGGAGTGTGTGTGTGTGGGGGGGGGGGTGATGTTTTGAAAGTCTAATAAATCTCTCTTGAGGTTACGTTCTAATAAAAGTTAATGGCTGTGGAAGGATTTGGTGTAACAAAAACACATAACACAATGTAAAGTTGGAAACAATTCTTTTATTTTGTTAATTCGTAGACAGACTGGAAAACTGGCCACACACAACTAGAGTATTTATTTAGATGTAAATTATAAAACCTTTTTTTTAACACATTGAATGCATGAATGATTGATCAAATCTTGGCCATAGACAACCACCATTTGGTCAAATACATGAAAACAAAGACCTTAAGACAAAACAAAGACGACCCTTTTTATGGCCTTAGGCCAGTGCATTAAGTGTGCTCTTAAGGTTGGTAATTACGAAAAGTAATGAGTGTTTTGTTCCTGGACCCTGGTGGATAACCCTTTGTGTGGAGTTCAGACCAAGCACTAGGTCAGATACTTCTTTGTTTAGCTTGTAGAAAAGTCTATTATCCATTAGCTAAGGCAGTTGATAATTGAGACAGTTACTTGCAAATCCTGTCTCTGTAATTGCTGTAATCTTTTGTTCTTCGGACAAAAACGGTCAGCTTAGGTTACACTTGTACTCTAATAGCCCTTCCCATTTGCCACCAGAAATTTAGTCTAGTTCCCATTTGCCACCAGAAAGTTAGACTAGTTCCCATTTGCTACCAGAAAGTTAGTCTAGTTCCTATACAGTATCGTTACCGTTTATACCTCCACTCACATAGTCTAGTTCCTATACAGTATCATTACCATTTATACCTCCATTCACAGTCTAGTTCCTATACAGTATCATTACCATTTATACCTCCATTCACATGTGGTTTAGTTAGAAACCATGTTGGCATTCAGACTACCCAAAAGTGTATTTATCATTGTTTTATGTAGTGTGCGGAAATGTCATATCCTATGCACTGTTTTTGCTAAGGTTGGGGGGGAACCCTAGTAACAGAGAAGGGAAGTAAAGCTTTTAAATATATTTCCTATATCATGTACAGCCTGCCTGTAGACTCGAAGGACTTTAATAGTGCTATGATGCTATTTGCTACCCAAACTGACATTTGGATTTTGAATTTCGCCATCTTTTCCTTGTCTACAATGATAGCTGTGTTACACTGGTCTTGAATGGCATTCATGTATAGATCATTATTGGTCAAATACATAATGAGACATATTTAAATTGTGCCATCAACTCAGATGATGAATGTCATTCAAGACGGTGTAAGACAACTATCATTGTAGACAAGGAAAAGACGGTGAAATTCAAAATTCAAATCTCAGTTAGGATAACAAAGAGCGAAGTAGCGCTAGTCATTTGACTCTACAAGTAGGCTATACAATGTACCATAAGTTTGGCTTGGAACCCCAGTGAATACCTGGAACTCATAGATTTTATATCCCCCTTAACAAACATACAACTATACACATGATGTAACTGATGAATTATGTATTCACACATGCAAAAAGAATTGTGTGTGATTGAAGCAAGAAACACTGAGAAATTAACATGAAATAAACATGAAACGTGACCACCAAAACTAGAAACTCGTAATGAGTTAACCGTTAAGTTGTTTTGAGTTAGCAATTTAAATAACTAATTACAGTTCTATTGTACAATACAGCTATTTTTAAGCGGTGTTTGTTTTGGCAAAGGAAACTGTCTATTGTCAAGTTGTTGACTTCCAGTATAGAAATTAGAGCCAACCAAGTAGAGGACAAGACATAACCTTAGTATTGGAAACTGGATCCATTCATCTGTGTATCTTACAGTTGAAATAAAATAAAAAGAGATGTTGTCACCCCATGAAGTCTAACCTTGTGAGGTATAGCTTGTTTAGAGTCTATATAAAGTCAGTGCTATGACCAACAGAAAATTATACTTAGTAGTTGCTTCCAATACAGCTCCAAGCAATATATTCTAAGTAGTGTACGTGGCAAACACAAAGGAGTTGAGAACAGAATAGCTAATTTTTGAGACACACTGAACATGGTCACATGCAAAGGATTGTGGGATAATACAGTGTACCTAATTTACAGTAAGTTGGTGGGATAGCCCACATGCAATGGATTGTGGGATAATTTGTAGTTTGGTAATACAGTGTACCTAATTTACAGTAAGTTGGTTGGATAGCCCCTCATGCAAGGGTTTCTGCTAACCAACAGTAGACTATTTGTGTCAGCAATGTGACATGGTTGACAACAATGAGTAAGTCATGTTTATCAATGGTATGATACCTTATTTCCCAGAATGCACCATTCAAGATAAGTTTCAAATACAAAGCAAGATTGATAAAGAAGATTTGTAGGAAGTAGACCTTATTGATGTGGATAACTATCAAATCAACATCGGATTGGATGCCTTTCACTTTTAATTCTTGTCTCCGTGTTCATCATCCTTGTCTGATCATTTTGATAAGTTGTTAATAAGAAATATCAAAGGTCAAATTGAATGTTACATGTAATGTTGGCAAAACAACTGAACTCTTCCTGTCCTGTAACAGACTGTTACAACTGACATGGATCTGTCATATATGTAGTTATTAACATATTGTATCTATACTACCTGGTATCTTAAAACTGGAATCAAATAATAATGACATTTGACAATGCTTTTCCTACGGAAACAGATGTAGCATTTTACAAATTTATGGATTTTGTCGATGCAACCAAATCTTTACTCCATCATTCGCTCTGTTGGTTATAACACCCAAGAGGATGTTTATGGCTTTCCAATTGCTATGTACTAATTAATTTCAACAGATAGATCTCTGATTTCCATGACAACTGAATGTCTGATCTTTTGGATGAGAAACCCCTAGGGTTTTAGACAGATAATAGCATAGCGTGGTCAATAGAAATGACCAGGTGGCTCGTGACTTCAAAACACAGTCAAGAGGGAAATATTGAATGGCTGTGGTTTGACCAGCCATCTTTATTGTTGTTGTACAATATAGCTCCGGATGCTAAGGGCTGTACTCTATGTACAGAGTATGTCGCGTGCCACCAATACTGGTAATTAGGAGATATTAAAGACACTTCATTAAGAGTCTTAAACTAAACAAGTCCTCTGGTTTAGGATAAGATCTGATTGGTCAGACGGAAATGAGATTACCAGCCCTTTTGTTCTTGTCTGCTCATCTTTGGACAGACACCTGCATGTATGAGATAATGTGAGAGGGGATTTTACCAGACAGTGTTCCATTAGTAACTAGTGTATTTTGTAGACCATCTTAACAGTCTTATGCAATGGCCTTCACATTGGATACTAGGGCCAGGGACCAGTGGCTAATGATGACCAACAAATCTATGTATAGATGGCGGTCAAACCGTGAGTGTATTTAGTTGTCAAATTAGTTTATAACTTTGATTTTGTGATTTTCAGTAACATTACTATTCAATGGAAACAAAAGCGTAATGGGTCGGAATATGGACTTGAAAATACAAATGTGTATCATTCAGATTTGTTTGTTTTCAAAATTTGTAAATTTTCCTGTTTTGTTCTTGGGTCTTTTTGATGTACCGGGGTATGTAACATGTTGGTTTTTAGAGTTATATATTGGCAAACTACTGTGTTGTTTGTGTGTTAGATTTGTAAAATGTATCTTGTTTGTATCCACACTTGGTGTTTTCAACTGGTCTTATCCTTGTTGTAATGTCCGATATTTTGTACACAATACTAGTTCCAACTTGAGGTACACTAGTGTATTACAATAGTTTCACCAGCAGCATATCATGTTTGTTCTGAGTGAAATGTTGAAAGATTTGTAAGTCCAATGGATATACTTGTTGAATGTTAGTGAGATGCTAAGTTGACATTCCTGTCATACTTAGGTTCAAAGCACCTTAGTTTTCAATTCGTTTTGTGCCTACTTTGTTTAGGAAACTGCAGATTTGAACTTAACAAAACAATGATTAACATTTGTGACTTGCCCAGATATTGATAATTCTTGAATACTAGTATTGAAGTGAATCAAAGAGAAAAAGAAAACTGCTTGAATTTCAACTCGTTCTGTATCTAAGCAGAACTATAGAGTAGAACTGAACAAAACAAAATGTTTGATTCAGCCGTAGATGTTGTCCAGCTTTACATGTAAATATATACATGGTTTGCATCGTAGTGAACTTTTGGCAAGGAAACTGTTAATTAGAACTAATGAAAACAGTTAGTTATATTTGATACTTCTTAAAATCAACCATATTTTAAACAATTGTGTTTGTTTTCTTACATTTTCGACCTATTTATTATCTTAGTGGACGTAAACTACAGATTAGTACTAAACAAAGCAGTTATTAGTGTCCCACATTGCCGTGTGTCAACCATCTTTTGTTTTGTGGAAATTCCACATTTCCCTCTGAAACTTAAGGTTAGAGCTACAGAAAGCAGTTATTTAATGTTAATTTAAACCACTGCTATGAACCAGTTCTACAACCGAGTGGTCTTTTATTATCATGGAAACTATACATTAGAACAAAACAAACCAATCTTAAATGATTCACATGGCTGTGAATAACCATTATTTGTTTATTTTCAGGTATAACGGGAACTCCATACATTCCTAGTTACATGGATCTATCAAATGGTCCTGAACCATGCGTAGTTTGTGGAGACGCTGCCACAGGTTACCATTATAGATGTATGACGTGCGAGGGCTGCAAGGTAAGACGTGTTTATGTATGTTGTGTGGGGCTGCAAGGTAAGATGTGTTTATGTATGTTGTTTCAAGGTTGTACACAAATATTTGACGTCATTGAGATCATATTGAAAGCTTAGATTTCTCAGTACTTAGACTTCAGGGATTTCAAAAATTTGTGTCTAATTCACCCAAGATGTCAAGGATGTTAGAGTATCAGCAAGGAAACGTTGAACTTCACCTGACTCTGGTGAACTTATAGAAACAACAGTGTATGCTTTCCAGTGAAATCTGATTGCTGAGAACTTGTAGAAACAACAGCATCTATATGATATCACAATAATATTGATTTTGTCCGACCTTTGTTAACGTGTTATAAACAACAACATACACTTCTCAATAAAGACGCAACATTTCAAAAACAAATTGTTTTATGTTGATCAGGTTTTTAAGAACTTATAAGATGATTTCCTACAAATGTAAGGTAAATTCTGTTAGCGAAACCACTTTCCTGAACAGTCTTGTAGATTTTTAATATGATGATTATTTTTGTTTGATAGGGTTTTTTCAGGAGAACCATTCAGAAGAATCTAGCATATTATTGTAAATGGAATGAAGAATGTATAATTGATAAAACCACAAGGAATCAATGCCAACAGTGTAGATATAAGAAATGTATTGCAGTTGGTATGGCACCAGATTGTAAGTATTCTAGTTATAAATTATCAAATGTTTATGTTTTTACTTTAAAATATAACTTTGAAGGAAGTCCCAAATAAATTGAAATAATATATTCTACATTTGTAATAATTCTTTAAATCAAGGATATCATTGTTCTACTCTATAGCACTGAGCCCATGAGGGATGGCCCTCACTGGACTTCTTGGGAGACAAGTGTTTATATACTTAAAGAACTATCCAGTATAAATAAAATAAAAGATTATTAAAGTAAAAATTTCAACTCCTAAAACCCTCGTCAAATTAAAGCCTCCCATGATGGCCTAGCATTAAAAAGACCAGAATGTAATTATTTTAGGATGCATCCTAATGTAGAGTCATGATAAAATTGTCAATATTTTAAATTTTGTCTTGCATTCTGTGTCCAAGTCTCTCTGACTTATCGTGATACAGCAATGTTTTCTACCAATTTTGTCTTGCATTCTGTGTCCAAGTCTCTCTGACTTATTGTGGTACAGCAATAATTTCTACCAATTTTGTCTTGCATTCTGTGTACATTATTTAATGTTCAAGTCCATGACTTATTGTAGTACAGTGTTGGTTAAACTTCCATCTGTGAATCATCATCACACCAAACCTTTGTGTGAAACATTTTAAACCTGTTAATTACCATAATTAGCTTTATACTAGTAGTTGCTCGTACTATGTACCCTGGATTGACAGCCATGTGTAAATTATTTAGTTGTTTGTCAACAAATCATAAATTTATGCAATTGTTAGATGCTGATAGGATTCAGTTATCAAGTGATATCATACATACTTAAATAGTATAACATGATAAATAGGTTAAAATTAGATTTAGAAATTCTGAAGAAAGTAATTAAGTACAACTAACAAGGTCTTTAAAAATCATTGAAATTAAAGTTTGTAAAAAAATCTTATTTCCAAAATAATTTATGAAACGTCCTGAGGTCATTGGTAAATTTGAATAACATGGAGAATATGCATGTTCACTTTCGGACATCCCATAAACTACAAAACAGGACATGTGTATGGATTATCGGCTGTAAATGGAATGTAGTTGGCTTATTGTCAATTTGTTTATCATGGTAATTTAAAACATGTAACTTTATCTGTCTGTATACCACTACACAATGTCACTAGTAGAGTTTGTAGTTATATAATCATCAGAAACTAGAGTTGTCCATCTACCACTGCACCTGATCCTAAAATAGCTAGAAGTAGACAAAAGTAACTCAATATTCATGTTATACTGGTAGGTCTTATGTAACGTGTTATATTGGAGTGGAACTGTAACAAAGTGGAATCATCAGATCTGCATATTGTTTATTGGAGATATTTTAAAATTACACAATGTAAAAATGTGAGCTATGCAGTAGACAGATTCAAATTAGATTTAAATGAATGAAAATGAGACTAGAAATGACAAACAATAATTGTTTCTATTGAAATATTTTATTGCGTATACATGTAAGAAAGCAATTGAATTTGTATGAATTTGCTGTAAAGGGACAGAGACTGAGTTGATATATTTTTGGGGTAAGATTTATATGGTGTATTTAACAGTCACTCGTACGAGTCGTAGTATTGTACATTTTGAAGTGCACACAACTATCACTTGCAATTGACTGAACTCCAGCCTGGTGTGACAATACAACATATAATTATCTGATGATTTAAGTATTACTATGTATCAAACATTGTGGAGGATTTCATACTAGGCAATCAACATGTCATAAAAGGCATTCAGCGACATTAATATTATACTATACTATACTAAGTTTAATTAATGTTTTATGTATTTTCATTGAAAGGTTTATAAACTCACCTTCTTCCACTTTAACTTATATTTAATATTTGCTTTGTCCTATTAGTGGTTCTGAATGAAACCCAGAGGAAAGCCAAACGTAAACTTATCCAAGAAAATCGAGATCGACGTGCTAGAGAAGAAATGATGAGACAGAGTGGCTTAATTCTGAATGGGAGACTGAATGAAACGGAAGAAAGACTTATACATAACATAGTGATGGCTAACAGAGAAACGTCACGATTATTTAAACAGTTCTCATTGTCAAGGGTAGAGGAACAAGAGGTAAATATCAATACAGTGATTTAATTTGTAAAAATGCCAGGTTTTAATTATCCACCCTTACTTATAGGGTTCTAATGTCAGCTATGAATATACCATGTACTCCAACATCTACGTGAATCTATTTCATCCATATAGATGTCTATTCATTTCTTAGTCTTCAGTCTCTGCATGTGTCTATACTTGTCCACTCCTAGGGTCCTCAGACCAGTCAACCCTTGGTCCCTCAAACCATTTAACCATCACTACCTTTAACCTGTCTGGGTCTGTCTGTCTTGTTAATCCCATCATACAACCAAACATTAATTCATCCATGTTTTCTACCAGTCAAGTTAATGTGTCTCTTTATCTGTGATTCCTTATCTCCACTATCTCTCCTTCCAGCCATTCATCTATCTACATCCACTATCAATCAATCTGTCATTCGCTCCATACATTCTAATTATTGCATTCATTTGACACTCAGCTGTACAGCTTAGTTTGTATGTGTTTGTGGAATATCTTCTGACTTTCTCTCAGTACACTATGGTCTACATCTTTGACAGGCAGTCTGTGTGTCTCTTCTCTGACTTTCTCTTGGTCCACCATGTTCTACTGTTCTACATCTTCAACAACCATTTGACAGATAGCCTGTTTCTCAAATTACATGATGTTCTCTGTCTTCTGCAAATATTAACAAGAGTATAGCAATAGCATTAACACTCACAACTGTCTTGTTCTTGTAGTGCCAGAATGATGACGATGATGATGATGATGATAATGAAGAACCTGATTCCAAAAGGCCAAAGTTAGAAAGACCATCAAAAATAACATGGCAGAATCTGGCTGAAGTCATGACACCCTCTATCATCAAAGTTGTAGAATTTGCTAAAAGAGTACCAGGCTTTACCCAGGTTAGTGTAATGTCATGTCTCTGATGAACCAACACTAATCCTAAGTACTTCCTGGTGACATTGGTTTTATATTTTGAAAGCTATGTTGTATGAAATACAATCAGTATTTCTTAAAAGATTATCCAGAATATAATATATCCATACATTGCTATCAAAACAATTAGCTTAATTTCAGCTGGACAGGGTCCTCTACTAATAATGAGAAGATGAAATATTATTTCTCTACCTATACCCACCCACCTCTCCAATTGCATCGAAGTATGTTCTATTTTATCAAGGTGTTACCCATCTTATCTGCCTTACTTTAGTATCAAAAAGAAAATACTGCCATATGTGTGTTTTGTTGGGATGGACTTTAATTAAAATTCTGAGTAATGACAAAGCAAAGTACATTTTAACTACACCCATCATTTATAGTGTGCTCAATATCACATTTGTGATAATGCTGTGTGGGCTCTGCAGTGTGTGAAGTGCGCCCTCACAGGCAGAATGATATTATGCACCATAGACTCTGTGAGGGCGCTCTATATTCTTTGTACTGAATAGCTACAGAGTTGACATGAATGTTTTGTTCCCTGTATGTCAACTCTAAGTTGTCATCAATATTGTTTCACCCTATGTTGAGCAGCGTACATTGATAAAAAAAATTCTCCAAGATGCAAAACTAGTCTTGCCATTTTTAAATGCCACTAGAAATACTTTTCTGAATGATAAAATTAATCTGACATTTTTTTATTTTTTTTATTTTTTTTATTTTTAAGCTTGATTATGATGACCAGGTGTTATTACTGAAGACTTGCTGCATGGAAATAATGTGTTTAAGGGTAGCTCAGAAATATGACCCCGAAAGCCAAACTCTAATTTTATCTACGGGTGTGAAAGTAGACAAAGAACAGCTGCAAGAGGGAGGACTTGGAGAACTAATTGAACCAATATTTGATTTTGCTGCTGGTTTAGCAAGACTGCAACTCAATGAAACAGAGATGGCATTATTAGCAGGTGTCTTACTTGTAGCAGGAGGTTAGTCTGTCTTTTTATGTTGCTAGCTTTACAGCAAAGATTGCATGTCTGTCTTAGTCTACACCACTATCTTCAGTCAAAAAAAAAAGAGAATTGTTTCTGGTGAGAGCACACATCACTTTTTTCATGTTTGTCCAGCCCATACACTCTGCAGATCCAGGGGGAAACACATAAATAACCCTCCCTACTTCAGTGAATCATGAACAAGCGAATGACATCTGTCCCAAAGTACTAATAAAATGAACATATCCCGGGTATGTAGGGGATCACGAAAGCCGAGTGCAGTCAAGGATGGCAAGCTTTCCTGGTTTTGAACAATGTTTTTGACAACTAACTTTCACTGGGACTTGAAAAAATCACTTATGTAGAGCTAAATTTCTTGCATAAATCATGTAAGACTACATTTACGGAAGGCATTCAGTTTAAATCTGGTAGACAAACTGTCCTGACCAGAAACAATTCTTTTTTTCTTCTTCTCCTTATTCACTTTATTTTTATTTGAGATAATTTTAGACAGACTGGCTGTCTATCTCTCACTTTCAAAACAAAGTCATTTTTAAAGTTTGCCACAGGAATTAAACCATGGGTCATTTTCATTTCCTTCCACAGATCGACCTGGTCTGAAAAATTCCAGAGATGTTGAACAGTTGCAGGACACAATTCTAAACGCCTACCAACATTACATCAATGAAACAAGGCCGAGGACACCAGTTCATTGGGCCAAAATTCTCATGAAAGTAAGATCAACTTCTTTGCTTTTATAACTGAACTTCACTACACAAAATTTCTAATTTACCCACCTTTACCCAAACTGTGACCAGGGGGTAGTAAAAGACAGTACCACTTTTGACTATCTATAGCCCCTTCCCGGGAGGAGAGATCACCATGGGAAAATTAAGGTGGAACTTTGTCTCATACTTACTGTACACCTAGAAAAGACATGGTCAAATGTGAATTTTTCGTGTAGCGCTTATTCAAACAACAATACCTTAATTCTGGTCAAAGATAATGCAATTCTATACCATGTATAATATTGATGGGGAAGCAAGATATACAAGCATTTACAATCGGAAACTTGTTATAAGGGGTGTTGTCAATTAAATTTTCTGTTTGCTGTCCACGTTTGTGTAGGTTTGTAGGTAGATTTAGAAAAAACAAACATGTCGTTTTGCTGGAAATATTTTAAATGGAAAGACCATTCTCATACCTTTAGAGTAACTACACACATATATCTAAACAGTTGCTTAAGACAAATTATTATTTTGAACTTTTTATATTTACATTTCACAACTGTAGTAGATGTAGGTACAAACAGAAAAGTGAATTTACATGACAAGCTAGCATAGTTTTTCTGTTTGTTTGTTGCCAGTCTGCCTGGTAAGTTTTGGGAAATTCAAGGATGGCAAACAATGTATTTAATTGACTAAGCCTGAACAGGGATGTAATAAACACTTGGCACCATATGTTGGAAGTAGAGACACAAGTAGTACATTGCATCATTTAATCAGAACAGTTTTATGGCCTTTACCAAATAGCTCACTTTCACAGAAGAATTTCAAGTTCCCCTGCCACTTCATGTACATGTGAAAAAGACCATAAAACTGTTCCAATCAAATGTATACATGGCTCTGTACCTCCAACAGGTGTTGAGTGTTATTAATCTAATTTTCTCTTTGTAATAAGGTCTGTTTTTAAATGCTACATTTCTATCATAATGATAGTTTTACATGTGATTACTGTTTGTAAATGAGTCAACCACCTGCCATCATTAGATTTGTGTAAGGTGTTGTTTTCATCAACAAAATTTACTTTTTCTCTTTGGTTATTTTGAAATCTGCTAACGGGAGACAACTCACTATTTTCTCATTTTGTGTTCTTCTCCTCAGATCACTGACCTGAGAACAATAAGTGCACGACATGCTGAACGTATTATGTGTATTAAACTAGACTGTCCTGAAGACATCCCACCTCTTTTCATGGAAATGTTTGATGATTGCAATGCATAGTACAAGTGCTATCAAGGCTACCTCAAAAACTGTTGACATCAGTCGTAACTACACGCAAACTGATGATCTATACACATCTACCTCATCAGTGATAGAACTGCTCAGTCCAAAGGTACAGTTAGCACTTCCGGAGATCAATCAGCCCTCAAGTGTTTTTATACTGACCTGGACAATTTTTCCCCTCCCTCGTCTACCCCTACAATGGAATAATCCAGTCGTTGTACTGTTGATGGACAAATCTATTTGTAAGAAAATAGGGTAGAACTGCTTAATGATGTTTGTATTATTTATTAAAAGTTACCCAAAAGTTGCTATGACTGTTTGCTACATGTTATCTAGATTTTTACAAAGAAGTTAGTTAGATTTCTATGATATATCCTTCGCAAACAAGCCACTGAAATTTGTGAAATATTTCTGTTGTTGACTATGGTAGGAACAAACTGGCCATGGTCATAATTTTGTGAAGTCTGTCAACTTCAGAGTTGTGTACTATTATTCTCTCTAGAAAAATGTAATCATTGAAAATATATATTTATATATAATCCTCTAACCCTTCTTTTATAATCCCAAAGTTTGGTATAACCCAATTGTAATCTGTAGTGGACTGATGGTATGGTCCATTCCATTATGAATAGGAGTGTAGGCCATTGTAAAGATGGGAAGGTACATACCTGGTGATTTTCATAGGTATTGGACGACACTACATTAATGTATTTCAAAAAGTATTTAAAAATGCACATGGTAGACGTCAGAGAAATTACTTATGATTTGGAAAAAACTATCTTGCCTCATGTTTAACTGTCACTACATTATTTTAATCCTGTGTCCAAATTTTTGTAAATTTTCATTAAGGATGGGAAAAACTATTATTCGACAAAGACTGAATATTTTTCAGCCTGCCTGTGTCAAAATCACAAAGATACATAAGTATTCTGTGTTGAAATCTAAAAAACATGAGTAACGTATATTTCCTTGTGATGCTTACTTCCCTACTTTCCTTGCATGGTATAGACACCCCAAATACATGCAAATGTAGACCAGTTCACTTGACTGCAACTATAGGGGGAGCAGGTTGGTAATTGTGGTTATTTTTAAATCATCAAAGTAACAGAGACTGACATTTTAGTCACTACTGTATTGGGATTAAGGCCAGTATGTAGCTTAGCTACTCCATTATTTTTTGGTTTTTTTTTTTTTTTTTTGAATATCAAAATTTGTCATATAATTCAGTGTATTTTTAGTTGTGAAAAAAAACACACACGAAAAGGACAAACACACAAAAAAAGTGTAAATTATTTACCTTGCGAGTTGAAATGCATCAGCTATTCCAAACTGTTGACAATACTTCAGACACTTCTTCCCTTCTCAGCTAAAAAAGAAAAAAATTCTATCCAATCACAAAACAGTTTACTGTTAGTTTCAAGCATGTTGTAATGTAAATTACTATTAGCTGGTGCAGTTACATTCGTAGGATTTGATAATGGTGGTCATGTGATACTTAGACAGCTGAATTATTTTGTTGAAATTTAAGTACACTCGTAGTGTAGATGACTGAGCTTAAGAAGTCATTAATAAAAAAAAAATATCTTTTCAAAAAGATTTCATAAGAAAAACCAATCAGACATGATAAACTGCTGCATCAATAACACAAAATCTTTTTTTAAATGCCAAGGGCTATTATTCGTATTACTTCTCTATATTGGTCAGCTGGTTATAAAGTGTCCTTATTCAAGTCTTGCCTGTGTATGTTGTGTATGTATGTCGATGTAATTGATAAAAACAAAAAACAAAATCTATGCTGAAGTCAGCTGACTAATCTAAAGCTTTAAGGAATTTCCAAAGACTTTTTTGACTCTTGTATTCTTGAAAGAAAATGAGTTAAAATTTGTAGTTGTAGTGATTTCTAGTTGTAGTTGAATAAATATAATTAGTTTTATGTAATAATCTGTGTAACAATTGTAACTTCTTTAATGTTATAACTTGACATTAATATTACTGATAATATAGACAACTCTGAAATTACCTTCCATGTTCTTATTTGCAAATATATTTTTTCTCTTCATTTGCACATTTAATGTATTTTGCTGGCATTCCTAATCTACATTAGCCCAGAGAGGTGGCTTTCTGGCTTGAAAGTGTCAATAGCCTGGCTGATATTCTAGATAACCAAGTCTCTGGGCCATATCTGCTTATTTCCTTAGTTTCATTTCTAAAACAATGATTCGTTGATGCATTTATCCTAGACAGACCACTACAGTGTGGTGTGAAGTGATTATATACACGAACAGATCACCAAATTTTTAACAGTTATTTATGCACCCTTTGTCCAAAATCATTAAAAAATTTTACAAATAGGTTAGGAATATGTTATAATGACCTACCTGTATGATGTCTAGAGGTCAAGCTATGATGTCATAGTCTACTTCCACCACACATTTGAAGTACCACCAGTTCTTGAATGGCATGCACTTTTCCACAGCTGCAATCATCAGACTCTAGTTCACAAGACAGAACATTGCAAAACAAATATATTAGGTAAAATGTAAAATGTTAATTTGTGAACTGAAAATTGTGAGACAGCTAAAACAGAATGTTCACAGAAGACTATTATACATTTTTATTCAGAGTTTATTATTTTGCAAGTTTAGATTGTTGTATTACTTGATAGATAACAACACTTTTACTGTTGAACAATGTGACTGCTATTGAGAGAAGCTTGTGAAAAGCAGAATATAAGTAAACAAAAGTATTCAATCACAATCCTGGTGTGTTCAACAATAAAAGTACTCTTGTCTAGTGAGTAAAACAATAATCTCCACTTGCTAAATGATAGACAGTATTCATTAAATCTATATATTATGTAAATTCTGGCAAACACTCCCTGTTTTAGCTCTTGGAAAAAAGTTTGTTTTTGAACAGTTTGAGTACATTTTACCAATATTCACTTTCAAAGCTACACCAAAAGCACTAGTAGATCTAACTTTTTGTGTAATTTTTTATGAATTTCTAGCAGTTGAAAAATGCATCAACCATTTACCAAAAATAGAGCAACTAAATTTACTTGTTTACTAGTCATTGGTGTTACTGTGTACACTGACTTGATGTCTGTGTGTAAACAGGTATAGGCCAGTGATTCATGTGTAGCATAAGTTATAAATATGATATGTTACTATGTTTTGGGTACTAGGTAGTCATACATACGTCACAAAGTATAACTGAAACATGTAAAGTTACAGTTGCTAAAGTGATAAATTGTCTATATCTACCAAATAAATTACCTCATGTTAAATGAAAACAAGAACCTTACAATAGGAATATAACATATACTGTGTTAATTGTCATCACAACAATTAGTAACTTAAACTGTAATTAGTATATACCCACACTGTTCAATAACACTTTATCTCAAATTCTAAGACCATGAATGTCAGAAAAAATTAAATTAAGTTGTACGCTGCGTTGTTGAACCTTCAATTGTTCATTTTTGCTAGAACTTGAATGGGTAGTAGAGAAAGATGCAACCAAGTCATTGATTGGTTAATGTTCATGTTAGAAGCTAGTCACTGATTGGTAGGTGGTGACACCCTTCATATTAGCAGATAGGCACTGATTGATTGGTGCATACATACTATAATATTTGAAGCTAGTTATTTTGGCTACTTGTGTCAATATTATAAACCAATCAGAATGCTCCTTTTAAGTGCTGGTCACCCACTTCTGACTAAAACCTAACACACCATTGCTGTATTTCCAATAACTTTGTAAGTTAGTTGTCTCCATAGAAACCATTTCAACATAAAATAACACCAAATGTGCTTTTTCTTTAAACTGAGTATGGCAGCTTAATACTAACACATAGCTAGATACAAAGTCAGTAATCACAGGTGCTTTCAACCTTATATACGCACAAATTTGTAATATTCAAATTTTGTTAAATGTATGTGTTAAATTTACATATTTTTTCCTCTCATTACATATTAAGGTAACAATGAAGGGGACTAGCTTTAGATGTAGCCTGCATAGATTCAAATATCATTGTGAATAGTCTTTAACTCACTTACTTTGAAACTTTAACAACTTTGCTTGTAAGACTAAAGAATCCATAGATGGTTCACCATCAGATTGGTCAGAATCATATTCAGGAGATGCCCATTGGTCAGAATCATATTCAGGAGATGCCCATTGGTCAGAATCATATTCAGGAGATGCCCATTGGTCAGAATCATATTCAGGAGATGCCCATTGGTCAGAATCATATTCAGGAGATGCCTATTGGTCAGAATCATATTCAGGAGATGCCTATTGGTCAGAATCAGATATAGGCAATTGTGATTAGCTAGACTTAAATTTAAGAAGTGATATAGTATTAGTCAGACCAGATCTTGGGATGGTGATTGGTTAGAATTACTGACATCAAAACATAAATCTGAATTTATGAAAGATAAAACAAATATTTACATTTTTGCATATATAACAGGTGCACTGACCATTGTAAGTGTCTAAAGCAAGTGAGCCGAGTGGCACCCATTTTGACTGTATTTGCCATACAGGCTATCATATGATAGAATAGGCAGTCTGAATGCAGAGTTAGAAACTGCCTGGTTGGTGGGTGGGTGGGTGGGTGGGTGGGGGGGAAGATACTAAAGAATACTAACATTTCATTACTTTGAAGTGTTGTAGCTTTCAGTATATTAAACTCATGTATTTATATTCTCTTGTATAAAAATCTGAATTGAAAGGAATGATCATCATGCAAATGAGTTAAGAAACTAGAGCAATTTGATTGGACAGGGAAGGGGACATATGAGTGATATTGAACTCTTTGCAAGCTGACTGGTTGGCAAGGAATCCCTTCTTTACTAAAGACCAATGAAAATGTACCTTTCAAATATGTCAAAGACTCCTGATTGGTATTAGACCACTTTATAATATATAGAGACTTAATTTCTTCATTATACAGACATTCATTCAAACTTTCCCAGAACAATTTATTTTGAATTTTTTTTGTGTGTGTTACTGCATAGTAAAAACAGTTATTGGATAAAAACTTAAGACTGTACTTGCCTTTCTTTTTTGTTACAATAGTATCTATGACTAGCACCAAGTTGTATCTCAGGGATTAGAACAGTTGAATACATTATTATAATCATTTATTAAGATAGAAATTACTTGGTTCTGTGTTGAGTAACGTGGATTTTAGACAACTTTTACATTTCAGTGGCCTGGAAATCAACAATTTTACCACAAGTACTTTTTACGCATGTACAATACACATTACATGTAGCATGGTATACAGTATTGTATTTCTAGTGTTATGATACCAGATATGTCAATGGATTATTTTGCTGACAGCTAAGAGAATGATACCCTATTCTTATTTCAAATTCTTGGTGTCATCATAACAAATCAGATGTTATAATTTAATTATAACAGTTTTAGAAATGAAAGTCTAATACATATAGTTCAAAAAACACAGATTTCTTTACTAGTGTTAACCTGTTTGCATGAAAACCATATTTTTAATTGGTCAAAAAACGCACACAAGGCCTCAGGTTTATATTACGGTATGTACTACATGAAAATTCAATTTGTCCATGAAAATATTTCAACATTGTCAAAAACGCACAAACTTTTATAAGATATTTTTTTGTGTATTATTTCAACTTGTCTATTGGATGTTTGAATTTGAAGGGGAATAGAGTTCACCAGTGCTTATCTGTCAAACATTTTTAGGAAAGAGTTTGTATAAGGAGATTGCTAGAGAAACAGTTTTACATGTAGTTGCCAATGAAGATGGCCCAAGGAGTAACACCCTCTAGTGATGAACATGAGAAATATTGTAAATGAAAAAAAGTCAGGACCTTTCGAATGAAAGACACCCTCTAGTGGTGAATTAGGGAAATGATATACATGGGTCAAAAGATTTCCAATGAATGACATCACCTTGGACTAGAAGTGGGTCAGTGACACTTAAAGATAATTGTCAGTTTGATGACAAAAAGGGAGGCCCAAAAAGATAGTAAAGTGAAGTTTTGACCTACCTGATACAGATTTTTCTTGAAACTTTCATCACAGCACACAAGATATAGGGCATTCATTTGAAAAGGTGCTGTCAGAAAGAAGTCATTAAGAATACATTAAAAATGTTACATGTACATGTACGGTGATATGATTGTAGTAATGTTAGCAAGTTACACAATGTAAGCTGCTATGCCATGCTGGTCATTGTCAAGTACAAATGTTATAGTCAATAAACATGGAATTCTATAAAACTTGCGTTGTGAGTGTGAATCGATAATGGCTATACTATTTGATATGGGGGAGGGGGGAAGGGGAGGGGAAAGGGGGCTGGAGGATGCCAAAATCACAAAATGATGCAACGTTACTCAGTAATTAGTCAAAGTAAAGTGTGAAGAATTATGGCAGAGAAGTCCTGATTGTGATGGGGGGGGGGGGGGGGTGGGGTGGGGTTGTACAATTATTGGTGTGTGGGAGGGGAATGTTGTACTATTATTGGCCTTAATGCTGGCATTGTAAAGGCTCCCTCTCAATCAAGAGAAATAGTGACCTAACAAAGTAATACATGCATATTCAGATACTTTATAATTGCCTTGTGTATAAAACAATGGAATGCGACTCTCCACCAGAACTCTTCAGAAAGAATAAAACTAACATAAAAATACAAGATAAAAATGAAGACAAAAGAAAATCAGGACATGTTTAAAAATCTCTTGTCTGAATTAATTGTTTGAATTGACAAATTTGAATGCAAAATCTTTAACTAAGCACAAGAGGTCTTATTCATAGTAAATGTACATACTTGCCTAGTCCTGCTTGCATCAGAGTAAGTTGTCCCTTCCTTCTCCATCCATCAAAAGGCACAGCC
Organism: Glandiceps talaboti; assembly: GCF_964340395.1. Lineage (NCBI taxonomy): Eukaryota > Metazoa > Hemichordata > Enteropneusta > Spengelidae > Glandiceps > Glandiceps talaboti. The sequence goes on from NC_135568.1 coordinate 669,297, forward strand.
ATGAAACCTAGGCTTACCAGAAATGCTGGTAACTAAAGAATTAACATGGCCAGTGGTCAATTATTAGGAATCAATCATTTTACCTCGCCGTGACTACAAAAGTCCCACTTCAGATGGCCAAAGATCCCGAAAAATCACAAGTTCAATCGTAATTTCATGTTTCCTCCTTACGTATGATGCTGTATTGGACGTTGCTATCAAATATGGCAGTGTTTTATGGTGGGACATTTGAAATTATAGTTCAAACAGGAAAACTTCCGATTTCGACCTTTTTGCTTTGGACATGAAAACTGCGCCAACAAAATGGCTGCCAGGCAGCCATATCGGATTACATCACGGTGAAAATGGATATGCATATGTATGTCACAGAACACTGTTCTAATACCAACTTTGAATGAGATGTGTTCAGGCATGTCCGAATTATGGCTTTGGACATGGAAAATTCGCAAACAAAATGGCTGCCAGGCAGCCATATTGGATCGTATCACGACAACAATGAATAAGCACATGTATGTCATAGAACACTGTCCAAATACCAACTTTGAATGAGATCTGTTCAAGCATGTCTGAGTGATGGCTTTGGACATGGAAAATTCGCAAACAAAATGGTTGCCAGGCAGCCATATCGGATTGTATCACAACGAAAATGGATATGCACATGTATGTCATAGAACACTGTGCTAATACTAACTTTGAATGAGATC